>NC_062519.1:3128076-3218076 GCF_022655615.1 Tachysurus fulvidraco | reverse complement strand
TAGCGCTGTGTGGGATAGAGAGAGAGAGAGAGAGAGAGAGAGAGAGAGAGAGAGAGAGAGAGAGAGAAAGACACGTGGAGAGAGAAGAAATGTAGAAAAAAAGAACAGGAGGAGGGTGACAAAAAAATGAGACGGAGGGGGGGGAAGATGAATGAATTCATATAGAAGTGAGTCGTCTGAGGGAGGAAGGGGGGGGCGTAGAGGGAGGGAACGAGGGAACGAGGGAACGAGGGAGGATGTAAACGAGTTCTCCTGTCCCACACACACACTCCCCCACGCCTGGGAAAAAAGTGTGGGAGAGATGAAGTGGCGGAGGTGGCGGTGATTCAGCCGACAGCCTCTCCCATCCTCTTCGCTCTGTGCGCCTGAAGAAGGGAACCAGCTCATGCACACCAAGCCTCCTCTCTCTTCCCCTCCCTCCCTCCTTCTTTCCCTACCCTCTCTCTTTTTTTCCTCTCTCTCTCTCTATTTTTCTCCTGCACACGTTCAGTTCATTACAATTCACTGGTTCTTACCGTGACACGCTTCACTAACCCACTCAGCGAGCCCAGGCAAAGCGAGACACTGAATTCTAATGCAGGAGAAAGAGAGAGCGAGAGCGAGAGAGAGAGAGAGAGAGAGAGAGAGAGAGAGAGAGAGAGAGAGAGAGAGAGAGAGAGAGAAGCAAAAGCAGACCAGCAGGTGTCCTCTCTTTCATTTTGTGCCCATCTGTCTGAAAAAGAGCCCAGCCTTTCCAGAGCATGCTCTATTTTGTTCGGTTAGTCCCTTCTTCTACAAGCTGAGCTCTAGTGGGTGAGGAAAAAAAAAAAACGCTCAAAGGCAGGGCCACACTGGGAAGTGAGAACAAATAATCCAAACAGCCCAATGAAGAGGAAAATGCCTCGCTTGAGTGTATTTGTGTGCATGTGGGGGGTGATTGGACATTTTAGGGGGTAATTTAGATGCGGCTGATGCTGAGTGGGAGCGGTGGGACGGGACGTGGAAAAACACACCTGTGTTAATCGGCCACGTGGCTTCAGGACATCATACGAATATCTGTCATAAAAGAATCTGAGGCTATCATGAGCACAGACGAACACAGTCGATAGTAGATTAGGGATGAAAAAAAAAACACCTGGTCCAGTTTGGGCATGTATCTGCTCATGATAGCCTCAGATTCCTGGTTTTGGCTGACAGGAGAGGAACATGATGTGGTCTCCTGCCCGTGATGAGATACTTTCTGCTCATAACAGTTATACAAAAATTATTTGTAAGACTCAAAAATTATTAGAGTGGGGCACGGTGGCTTAGTGGTTAGCACGTTCGCCTCACAGGTTGGGGGTTCGATTCCCGCCTCCGCCTTGTGTGTGTGGAGTTTGCATGTTCTCCCCGTGCCTCTGGGGTTTCCTCCGGGTACTCCGGTTTCCTCCCCTGGTCCAAAGACATGCATGGTAGGTTGATTGGCATCTCTGGAAAATTGTCCGTAGTGTGTGAATGTGTGAGTGAATGAGAGTGTGTGTGTGCCCTGTGATGGGTTGGCACTCCGTCCAGGGTGTATCCTGCCTCGATGCCCGATGACCCCTAAGATAGACACAGGCCCCCGTGACCCGAGAAGTTCGGATAAGCGGTAGAAAATGAATGAATGAATGAATGAAAACGTATTTGAGTTACTATAGACTTCCTGTCAGCTCAGACCAGTCTGATCCCTCTCATCAGCGAGATGTTTCAGCCTGCAGATCCTCACAGGATCCTCACACAATCCTCACAGGATGCTTTTCGAGTAAAATATTTGAAGTACTACATTTGAACACTACAGACCCTTAAACCTATCTTATCCCAGTAGATAAGCAGTTTCTGAAATCCTCAAGTCAACCCACCTGATACCAACAAATCACAGAAATCAGACATTTTTTTTCATTCTGATATTAGACGTGAACATGACCTGAAGCTCTTGCTCCTGTATCTGTGTGATTTTATATATCCCTTTGCTCCTGTTGCCACGTGATTGGCTAATTAAATCAATGTGCATTTGTTCAGGTGTTCCTAATAAAGTGGACAGTAAACATATATTAAGCATTTTTTCCTTCGCAAATTAAAAACCCGTTTGTTTATGATCCGTTTGTGATCCGTACATCATCCAGCATACGACTCCCTGTGTACGCGGTTGCTATGGCATCGATAACGTATGACAATCGGAGCTGCCGTTATTCACTCATAATGAATCGACACCTTCCGACCGATCGGATATGAGAATTTGAGAGTAACTCTGATCTCTTACTAGGAAAAAAACTACGAACTCAAATTATTATTTTTTTATTTTTTATAATAAGTTAAATTGTATTTCTGTATATTTAATTTGGCTCAAGCAACAAACAAACATACGTCTATTAGCTCAATATAAATAGAACAGTATGTTTAAGATGAATATTAGACTTATGTTTCGATTATTTGAATTTTTTCCCTTAATGATCGAGCCTGAGGCGACTGTGGTGAGGAAAAACTCCCTTAGATCGTATGAGGAATGCCCCTTTACCACCGAGTCAGTTTGAGTGCAGGTTCGGAGCCTAATTTAGAACCAGTTCTTTCTGTTTCGACCGACAAAGCACCGGCTCCGAACCAGGAAAAGTGGTTCTTAAGTAGCACCAAAACGTTGCTGGTCTAAACTTAAGAACCGCTTGTGTCAGGAGCTGTGGGCGGGGCTGTGGGCGGGGCTACTGTTAGCGCATTTGATAATGTACCTTAAGTATACTAATGTTTAATACACTTTTACTTTACCGCGATATGATACATTATCAGCACACATGATAGTAGGTAGCTACATGCTAAGGCTAACTTTTTTTCTGTGTTAACGATAAAATATCGTTATGTACTTTATCGATTACAACCTCCGTTTATACAGATTACACAGCGCCGCACGTACACGTTTTATTCGCCGTGTTTGGATGCCAATGTAGGTTCGCAAAGTCATGAGCATTAACAGTAAAGCAACATCCGCCATTGTTGTCATGTTTGTGTTTGTCGCTGCTGCGCTAACGTTGCTGGGACACGTGACACGTATACAATGACGTCACACTCGGCTCTGTGATGCTCTCTAGCCGGTGGAAAGGCAAACCGGTCCTTAGAAGGTTCGCCATTGGAACCAACTTTGAACCAGCACCAGCGCTAGCTCTGAACCAGCAACCGGTTCTTTCCGGTGGAAAAGAGGCAAGAAACCTTGAGAGGAACCAGACTCAAAAGGGAACCTCATCCTCATTTGGGTGACTCCAGAGAGTGTACATATAAATTATTATAAACATTGTAGAGTGTGAATTACCATAAACACCGTAGAGTGAGATTATAGATAATGTCCTTCCTACAGTCATACTGTACACAGTCAGTTGGAGTTGTGTAACCATTAATAATAATAATATAATAATCACACATTTCAGCATGTGGAATTCTCAACCAGCTGGAAATTTGCACTGACTGATGCAAAGTATTAACTTTTGATAAAAGATTAAATAAATTCAGTCCATTAGGCAGATTTTTGAATTTTTATGTACCTCAAATATTATATATTTATAGCTTATATTAATATCAATTTTAAAGCTTTGAATTTACTGTTTTACATACATGATATGAGGGGCCATGGTGGCTTAGTGGTTAGCATGTTCGCCTCACACCTCCAGGGTTGGGGGTTCGATTCCCGCCTCCGCCTTGTGTGTGTGGAGTTTGCATGTTCTCCCCGTGCCTCGGGGGTTTCCTCCGGGTACTCCGGTTTCCTCTCCCGGTCCAAAGACATGCATGGTAGGTTGATTGGCATCTCTGGAAAATTGTCCGTAGTGTGTGTGTGTGAGTGAATGAGAGTGTGTGTGTGCCCTGTGATGGGTTGGCACTCCGTCCAGGGTGTATCCTGCCTCGATGCCCGATGACGCCTGAGATAGGCACAGGCTCCCCGTGACCCGAGAAGTTCGGATAAGGGGTAGAAAATTAATGAACATACATGATATTAGGATTATGTGAGGATTATTATATTTGAAATGTTTGCCACAATATCCTAGCATATGAAGGATATACGCATGAATCCTGGCATCATCACATTAAGGAAAAAAACAGAAGCATTTTTCATTGCACAGAACAGACCACGTTACCGCTTCAATAAACATTTATTTCATCCGTGTACGTTTTATGACTCCACACCGGGAGCATGCGATGCGAAGCGGTCCTGTATGCTTGGAAACAGCTATGTGACATGTGTCATCGCTGTATATAAAAACTCAGTAAATCTACTCATAATCCTTTTAATAAGCATGACGAAAAAATAAAAACGGTCTCAGATCATTGACGGGATAAGTGAAGGTCTGAATCGAAAACATCCGACCCTTTCACGGATGTAATTTGAGTCTGAAATGTGAATTATGCAAATAGAAATGATATTAGTGCACTGACAGAGCGTTGTCAGCGTCCAGGCAGTGTGGCTGATTGCCTAGTTAAGCTAATTCACAGCCAATCTTTCCTCGATCTTTGACCGAAACTGATATTTCAGCCTGTAATAATTACACTGCATCAAACAAATCCGCAAATTCCAACAAAAGGGCAACCGCGTGATATTCTATGCTACCTGCTATGTGTTTTCGTGTTGTATGAGAAACTTTGCTTTTCTGAAATGTCAGACAATATCGCAACCAGCCCTTTGTGACCTCTCATGGGAATTGTTGTTATTACGATTAAAAAGTCATTATTGTTCACTGCTGAAGTGTCGATGCCCATTTCAGTGATATGACTGACAATGTAGACAAGCCAAGCCAAGCCTGCAGGATTGTAAATGTGTGTGTGTGTGTGTGTGTGTGTGTGTGTGTGTGTGTGTGTGTGTGTGTGTGTGTGTGTGTGTGTGTGTGTGCCTGGATTGATGGTGAACGATTTTTTTCTCTTTCTGTCGCTCTCCCTTCTTTCTGCTGTTGTGTATACATAGATTAGACATGCAATAAAACTGTCATACAGAGAACGTGCCTGTCACTGCTCCAGATTCCTGCAGGAAGCGATTGAACAACACACACACAGACACACACAGACACACACACACACACACATGCTTTACCTACAATGCCCAAGGCTTCCCAGTCACAGCTTCCATTTAATTAAAGTAGGATTGAGCTTAGAATCATTCAGTGCTTTCTACAGCTCCTGATAAGAGGGTAACATAATAATGCAGGCATTTTATAACTACTTTCACATCTATACCTGTACTGCGTATTACTCCAAATATCTATATCTGTGCCTGTATTCAGATTTCATCATGATGTGTATGTGGCCTATGCTGGAAGTTTTTTTTTTTTTTTTAATTAAAATAAACCCTACCAGCATGCTGGCTTAGTGCTCAGCACCTCTATTCGCCTCACACCTCTAGTGCCCGGGGTTTGGTTTGTGTCTGTGCCTTGTGTGTGTAGAATTTGCCTGGTTTGCTCCTCCAGCCTAAAGACATGCATTGTAGGATGATTGGCATCTCTAAATTGTCTGTAGTGTGTTTGTGTTTGTACCCAGTGATGGACTAACATGCTATCCAAAGTGTCCCCTGCTTTGCGTTCTGAGTCCCCTGGAATAGGCTCCAGGTTCCATTCAACTCTGTTTAAGATAAGAGAACATAAACAGAGATGAGTGGATGGATGGATGGATGGATGGATGGATGGATGGATGGATGGATGGATGGATGGATGGATGGATGGATAAAACCTACCACAAGGTTTTTAAAAAAAAACTAATATCCAAAAAAACCCCCAACATATATATATATATATATATATATATATATATATATATATATATATATATATATATATATATATATATATATTTGTACAACTCATTTCCTATACATTTAAAATGTACTCAGTAATCTATAGAGAAATTAAGCTAGTTTTTAAGATAGCGGTATTTTATTCTGACTGAGCATTAATAGATTTCAGGATTTTTCTTTAGCGAATAGACTGGGGGAGTTGCTGACCACATGCACCACTGGCTAGTCAGGCAAAAGGAACTGACAGTGATGAAGAAGCCAATAAATAGCCATTATCCCTGAAGTCTTGGACACCTGCAGCATCAATACTACATACTTCATGGTGAACTACCTGCACAATCACTATGTGCCAGCTTCCTTCCTTTTTGTTCCATTATTGCCTGACAGATGTCTAAAGATAGATCCAGAACACACAGCTGTATCAGGTGGATAACAAGCTAAAGAAAAACATAGATGACGGGAGTCCTTACTGACAAGGATGATTAGAAATGGCACATAACAGACCCATGTAGGCATGATGTAACCAATGAGCTTTCCCAATATAAAATGAAACAGTAACAAAACATAACAATGACTAGGGTATTCTACTGATCAGGAATTCTGACTGAGACTTTGGTCATTAAATTTTACTATTTTACTGACTCAGTTACACCAATTATTAGAACTTAGCACTGACTGAGGTACACTGCAGACCCCTACTAAGAAGGGAACATCATTGACCGTGATACAATGTTGATTAGGATACATACCACTGATGTGGTTATATACAGTACTGCTAACAGACCACTGACTAGGATACACAGTTAACTTGGAGAAACTGCTGACTGGGATACACTTGATTTGGAGACACCACTGACTGGAATACAATTCATTTGGAGACACCACTGACTGGGATACACTTGATGTGGAAACAACAATGACTTGGATACACTTGACTTGACTTGGAGACACCACTGACTGGGATACAATTCATTTGGTGTCACCACTGACTGGGATACATTTTATTTGGCGACACCACTGACTAGGATACAATTCATTTGGCGACACCACTGACTGGGATACATTTTATTTGGCGACACCACTGACTGGGATACAATTCATTTGGCGTCACCACTGACTGGGATACATTTTATTTGGCAACACCACTGACTGGGATACAATTCATTTGGCGACACCACTGACTGGGATACATTTTATTTGGCGACACCACTGACTGGGATACAATTCATTTGGCGTCACCACTGACTGGGATACATTTTATTTGGCAACACCACTGACTGGGATACAATTCATTTGGCGACACCACTGACTGGGATACATTTTATTTGGCGACACCACTGAAAGGGATACATTTTATTTGGAGACACCACTGACTGTGATACACTTGACATGGAGACACCACTGACTGTGATACACTTGACATGGAGACACCACTGACTGTGATACATTTGATCTGGCGACACCACTGACTGGGATACATTTGATTTGGCGACACCACTGACTGGGATACATTTGATTTGGCGACACCACTGACTGGGATACATTTGATTTGGCGACACCACTGACTGGGATACAATTCATTTGGTGACACCACTGACTGGGATACATTTGATTTGACGACACCACTGACTGGGTTACATTTGACTTGGGGACACCACTGACTGGGTTACATTTGACTTGGGGACACCACTGACTGGGATACACTTGACTTAGAGAAACCACTGACTGTGATACATTTGACTTGGGGACACCACTGACTGGGTTACATTTGACTTGGGGACACCACTGACTCGGATACACTTGACTTGGAGAAACCACTGACTGGGATACATTTGACTTGGGGACACCACTGACTGTGATACATTTGACTTGGGGACACCACTGACTGGGTTACATTTGACTTGGGGACACCACTGACTGGGATACACTTGACTTGGAGAAACCACTGACTGGGATACATTTGACTTGGGGACACCACTGACTGGGATACATTTGATCTGGCGACACCTCTGACTGGGATACATTTGATTTAGCGACACCACTAACTGGGATACAATTTATTTGGAGACACCACTGCCTAGGATACACTGATGCCTGGGAGATACCCCATTCGTTTGGCTGCACACTGCTGACCTTGACACACCCCTTACTGTGATACACCTTTGATCTGGACACCGCTGTCTGAAATACACTGCTGACTGGGTTACCCTGTCAATCAAAACACACTAATCGAGACATAACACCGACAGAGGTGACATACTGCTGATTAAATACACCACTGACTAGGATAGGACTGACTAGCACACAATACCGACTGTTGCTAATTCCACGGAAAATATTTTGACATATTTCAATATGCAACATGTTATCATCTTTTGTTTTCTGCTTCAAAGAAACTGTAGCTGCTGCTGTACTTGAAATGTCGATGCCAAAAATGGGTGGATCTTTAAAGCTCAGCATGTCAGTCTCTTGCAGTGAAAAGAAAACATTGTTTTGGTGTGCTTCGTAGAAAGAAGGACATATAACTGTCTACAGCTGTTTACAACGTATACCTTCCTTACACCAGCCTAGTCATCCAAATTCCACCCCCACCTAAAGCCAGTCCAGCAAATGTTTATTTCTTGAAAAGTCCCATCTAGGCAGGTGTCTGTCTTATTTTAGATCATTTTAGGAGCATGACTATGAATATTTAGGAACTTCCTGTAGTGCCTTCTTTTCTTTCAGTTGTCAAAGCACAGCAGGAGTCAGCTAGTCAATCAACCACCATCTTTCTTTTCTAGACTTCTTGCTGAGGAGCAGTAAGCACAAGAAGACAAAAAAAAAAAGCATAAAGTGAGAATAATGCATTACAGTGGACCTGGACTGACACTCCAGGTTCATTTTTACTTTTAACACTTCTTGGCACGGCACCAGCATCAAGAATAGTTCTTAGGGCATTTTCACACATGGCCAGAATGTACAAATCACCCATCACTAGGGGCGAGTTTTCAAATCATACAGAAACCGAAAGAAATTCCTTCTGAACCATGAATTGATTGTATAATTCCGTATCTCACTTTTGCACATGTAGTTGCGGTTTCTTATTTATTTACATTTTGGGACTTCAAGTTACACAATAGGGTCCTGGGATCCCAAGAGACAAAATTGGATAGGAAAATCGGTCATGAACAGAATGGCATAAGCGCTCTGCCCTAACAATCATAAAGATGCTAGCCAAACATTTGCATCTGTTAACTTACACATGCAGAAGGGGGTGATTACTTTCAAGTGAGTACCGATTTGTGACAGCTTGAGCAACAGTTTGAAAATGTGGTTGGTTGGTTTCACATGTCTCAGAGGAAGTACAGTATGTGATACTCTTTAACCGGCTGAGTTGGTAGTCATATGACAGGTTAGACCTAACTGTTGGGGGGTAAATAGGGAAAGATATTACTCACTAAAGCAGTATAGAGCAAGAACTTTTTCGAAGCATGGGCTGTCATTGTAGGGGGCACGGTGGCTTAGTGGTTAGCATGTTCACCTCACACCGCCAGGGTCAGGGGTTCGATTCCCGCATCCACCTTTTGTGTGTGGAGTTTGCATGTTCTCCCCGTGCCTTGGGGGTTTCCTCCGGGTACACGAGAGAAGATGCCATGCTTCCATATAATATAATATAGGGACTGCACCTCATTTTGGTCGAAGTGAGCTTAAGACTAGTAGCTGCCGGACGAGGTACTGCATCTCTGGACCACCCCTGAACTCGAAACCAGCTTTTACACATCATCACACATATTGCATGCAAATCTTTAAAAAATACATAATAATAAATAAGGAAATTAAGTCGGGGTGGCTTAGTGGTTAGCACGTTCGCCTCACACCTCCAGGGTCGGGGGTTCGATTCCCGCCTCCGCCTTGTGTGTGTGGAGTTTGCATGTTCTCCCCGTGCCTCGGGGGTTTCCTCCGGGTACTCCGGTTTCCTCCCCCGGTCCAAAGACATGCATGGTAGGTTGATTGGCATCTCTGGAAAATTGTCCGTAGTGTGTGAGTGTGAGTGAATGAGAGTGTGTGTGTGCCCTGTGATGGGTTGGCACTCTGTCCAGGGTGTATCCTGCCTCGATGCCCGATGATGCCTGAGATAGGCACAGGCTCCCCGTGACCCGAGAAATTCGGATAAGCGGTAGAAAATGAATGAATGAATGAATGATTGAATGAAAAGAATTAAGTTTGAAATCCATCACCACGTCAGAAAGAATCCTAGTTCTTTACTGAAATACTATAGTTGAAAGGTTCATCTATAAACAGTAAAAGTGCAGAGCTTTGATGTATTCCGACAAATAACGGATGGCATACATTCTGCGTCTTCTTCAATGTTTTTTGTGGTAGAGGGTACCTAGAGGCATTAGGCCTACGCTTCACCCGACAAATGCATTTGCATGGAAGCAATTTTCAAGCTACTGCTTGGATAAATATGAGCCCACACTCTAGCACTGTCAGCTTCTTTCATCACTTCTCTAATAAACAGACAGAAAGGCAAAGGCAAGAATAGGATCTCATTACGGTGTTGTATTAGTCAGATATTAAAGCCCTATCTTTCATGTGGGCCGAGGGGCATTTTCACACCCGCACTCAAATGTGTAAATTTCCCATAAATCACTCGGGGACATTCGCTTCACACGCTAGCCGTGAGGGAAACCCCCCTCTGGGGAGACAAGTTCTCTTTCATTTCGCAATACTTTCTCTCTGCTCTGGCTTTCTCCTCCTCCGCCTCTCCGCCTCTATTTCTTTCATCCACTTTCATCAGCTTGGTGTCACTTGAAAGGCAGCGGCTACAGAGAAGGAACGACGAGGCCTGTGTAAGTGAGGCTTCCTTCAGAAGATGTGTTACATGAATATAAAAAAAAAACCCTAGTGTGAGGAGTTAACCAAGTGAATCGAGCGGTAATCCGTTAAGGATTCAGGCAGGTGGAGCTTAGCGCAGGTGTTTTTTTGTTTTTGTTTTCTTTTTTTTGAGAATCCAACAAACTGAAAAGAAGGTTGGACCTGAGAGACATGGTGCCACATAATTCCATCATGCTTAGTGCTTCTTCTCTCTCTCTCCCACAGCTGTGTGCTAGAGACACGGTTTGCTACTCGATTTTCTGCTGTGCCCCTTTTGTTCTTGTCCCCCTTCTCTGAAAGTGCCGAATCTAACCGCGGGAAAAGGCAGTCATGGTGCATGGACGATGCACTAGAATGCGATAGAGTGTGTGAAATTTCTTTCATGGAGGACTAGGTTGCACATTTGCCCCTCTTTTTTCCCCTGAAAGCCAGAGCCAATTTTACGCACCCTCATCTGGCCCCCTTCTCTGGCAAAGTGCCTGTTTCCTCATGGGTCGAAGGCAGCGGGCCATTTGCCATGCTTGGTAACAGAAAGAGAGAGATAGGAGAGTGGGCTCACTGTGCTACTTGGGGTTTCTCCCTTCATGGTGGATCGGGTGCCTCTCCCTCTGTTTCCATGGCAGCAGCTGGCTTTATTAAAATCCTACTCCAGATGCAGCACGACATCCCCCTTCACTTCCCCCAACACTAGCGCCATCACCCTCACACCCTCTTCCGCAACTTCCTTCTGCACTCTTTGACCAGCTCACAACACCACCCCATGTTTTACCCCCTAACACAGCCAGGCAAGCATCCCGGCACGTTTTCAGTGCTTGTCAAAAATGAAAGATGGGGCCATGCATTGCTAAATGAAGCGGAATGGGATAACCTCCACATGATTTCACACTCCGATAGCCAGTGGCACCGCTGTCATGTAATGTGTCCTGTATCCCCGCTCGCCCTGTGGCCATGCAAAACAAGACACCTTCCCCTTGGTGTAAATCAAAATGGCTCGCCTTGACAACGTCATTTGTGTCCCGGTGTTGATCTATATCTTGCGTCTAAAGCGTCTCTTCAGAAGATATTAAAAGGTGAGGCGTATTTTCAGGGGAAGAGACCCTGCGGATAATTCAAAGGTACGATTCAGGTAATTCAGAGACATGATTCAGAAATATCAACGAGAGTTAGCTGCTATGTGTACATCAAGAACGGGGTCTTTACTTAGGGGTCTTTCATTCACGTAACATTTTTTCCATTCTAATGGACACTTTTTGTGTCCTCGGGACGGTTCTTAAATCAGGGTTTGGTACTGTACTGTAGATGTTTGCTTTTAAATTAAGCCAAAAGAACAGAGCAGTAGACCTACAGAAATGCCATGTGCTCTGGAGATCTTGCCAAATGAACAAGAACAGAAAAAAAGAGAAAACAAATTCTAGACGTTCTCAGCGTTCGAGTGATTTCTCGACGCGTTCGGTTTTATGAGTACGGTTTCGTGTCCGTCGTATGGCTCTAAATGTTCGATTTATTTTTCCTTTTTGCTTTTTAATTACATTACATTACATTCAGTCTGAGGCCAAACCCAACCAAATATCAAACAAAATGATCAAACATTTCTCTGTGATTTGTTCTTGCTCTGCAAATGATCTATCAGACCCCAGAGCTCTCTGACCAACCAAACCCAAACCCACCCACTCACCCACCCACACACACACACCACCATATAATCTCATCTACATTTCTTATTATTATGACGGTATGGTGGCTCGCTGCACTCCATTCATTGGCTTAAAGACAGATAATAATGCTCCGATTCAATGAGTGAAAAGAGTGGCCAAGTCATTCTCTTGCCTCCCCCCCCCCACTATTCCAGTTAGCATGTGAGAATTTCCTGGCTCATCCAATGCCATTCAAAAGAGAAGCTCTGGGAATAGGGATTCAAGGACGCGTGTCGGAGGGAATACTAAACACCCCGTTGGGTATTACAAAAAGCCTTGTTACAGGCCAAGTCGAACGTGTTTGTATTGCAGGCTCCGGATTATGGGGAATGTGACAGGAATGCACAAGTGTGCCGGATGTGGGGTGACCTTGCGATGAATATTTGTTGCTCAGAGAGGCTATAATGAACGATATTACACGTTAGGACATGTACGCATGTCCGAGTCGTATTGATGACAGCGACGATGCCATGTATGTTCTAATGAGCTTGTGTGTTCGTGTGTAGGAAACAGAGAGAGAGAAAGATAGAGAGAGAAAATGACTGTTGTAATACATACAGTACTGTGAGTAAATTCTCAAAAAAATGTCAGACATGTTCTGACAATAAAGTATCGTATCGTATATCATATCGAATTCTAACCATTGTGAAATATATAATAAACATTTGTCATTCATTCATTATTTTCTACATCGGGTCACGGGGAGCCTGTGCCTATCTCAGGCGTCATCGGGCATCGAGGCAGGATACGCCCTGGACGGAGTGCCAACCCATCACAGGGCACACACACACTCTCATTCACTCACACACTCACACACTACGGACAATTTTCCAGAGATGCCAATCAACCTACCATGCATGTCTTTGGACCGGGGGAGGAAACCGGAGTACCCGGAGGAAACCCCCGAGGCACGGGGAGAACATGCAAACTCCACACACACAAGGCGGAGGCGGGAATCGAACCCCCAACCCAGGAGGTGTGAGGCAAGCATGCTGGGATGTGGTAGCTCAGTGGTTAAGATGTTGGACTACTGATTGGCAGGTCATGGGTTCAAACCCCAGGTCCACCAAGCTGCCACTGCTGGCCCCCTGAGCAAGGCCTATAACGCTCAGTTGTAAGTCACTCTGGATAAGGGTGTCTGCTAAATATAAATCTAAGCCACCAGCCATTTAACAATAAAACATTTTTTTGAAAATTTTTCTAGCAACAGCTGGATTTGCTTGTGCACTAATTCACAAAACAGTAAGGAATATACAATGATTATCAGAGTAGAGCTGAATAGATTTCTAGAACAGCAGCTCTCACAGTATTGCAGCTGCAAATCACAGTCTCATATTAATGCGCTCGTTGTAATATGTCATTATGTCTATAGTAACTGCTCCTTCACAGGGACCTGAATGATGGTTGATCCATGTAATCAGTCTTGTAAATATTGACTCTTTATAGCTTTGATGATGTGTCTGATGACAGGATCTAATAGAGGCAGCGGTGGCTCAACAGTTATGGCTCTGGGTTCCTGATCAGAAAGCTGAGCTCTTCAGCAAGGCCCTTTAAACACTCGGTGTTTTAGGGTGTTGTGCTAGATCGTGACTGACCTTATGCTCTGACCCCAACTTTTAACAAGCTGGAATAAGCAAAGAATATATTTTATTGTCCTAATCTCTCAACAAACTACAAACAGAATGATTGTTGAAAATGATGATTATTGATTAAATAAAAAAAATTGCAGTTTTCATGGTATAAGACGCATAACATTTTGCACGGTGGCTTAGTGGTTAGCACGTTCGCCTCACACCTCCAAGGTCGGGGTTCGATTCCCACCTCCGCCTTGTGTGTGTGGAGTTTGCATGTTCTCCCCGTGCCTCGGGGGTTTCCTCCGGGTACTCCGGTTTCCTCCCCCGGTCCAAAGACATGCATGGTAGGTTGATTGGCATCTCTGGAAAATTGTCCATAGTGTGTGAGTGTGTGAGTGAATGAGAGTGTGTGTGTGCCCTGCGATGGGTTGGCACTCCGTACAGGGTGTATCCTGCCTCGATGCCCGATGACCCCTGAGGTAGGCACAGGCTCCCCGTGACCCGAGGTAGTTTGGATAAAGCGGTAGAAAATGAGTGAGTGAGTGAGTGAGAAAACATTTTAAGACATGCCGTTATATGAAAATAATAAACTTCTTGGTGGTAACCGATTTCTGACCTAGTAAACATGGTCATTTTGTTGAGTGAAGAAACAAAAACATTGCTCTGATTCTGTGGAGATATTTTCAGAGATGAACAGAACCCTTCTGCTCCTCCTGTGTTGAAATATTTACCGTTTTAGCTCAGTCCTGATAAACATTTTCATTTACGAGTCCATTTCACCTTGAGCCTTTTATTAATTTATTAAAAAGAACATTTCATTTATAATCGTGTCTTACGATGTTGGAATGTTCCCGACTTGTGATGTAAATGTGCAATAAAATGAAGAAAAACACACAAACAAAACAAAACAAACAAAGAGTAATCTAGCTAGTTAGTCTAGTGCCCCCTGGTGGCTCTTGCGCCTGATGCAACTGTTAACAGACCTTATAGCTTGAAAAGTCCCCGATTTTAACCCTACAAAATAAATTACGTCGCTTTTCGCAGGGCTCGTCGATTATATCGTTGTTTCTCATTATAGAAATGATGATGTTTCATTGAATATATATCTGTCAAACCTTATTATATAATGGTTTATTTTTGCATTCAATGAAACTTTCTTTGTTCTTTGAAACGTCATCATTTCTGTAATGAGAAACAAGAAGATTTTAGACTAATGGAATGCTGGGAAAGAAAAGGATAAGGGCATTGAAATCCAGATAACAAGTCTAACAAGCTTAATACGTACTTATCTGATAGCCTTAATCTACACCTCAGCATGCCCAGCTAATCACATTAGATAGCAGCAAAGAAAGGAATACCCATCATTCTTCACATTCATCCGTTTAAATCCGTTCATGCTTCCATTTAATGTTATGGAATGTCTGTGGAACGAGTTTTTCACATTATAACAGCTATAGACGATCATTCCGTCACCAGCCATTGCTTTATTCTCTTTTTGTTCTGATAGACCCAAACATGTAAACTTCTCTATCCAGAAGCCCGAAGTGGATGATGTAAGTGTTTTTCTCTTCACGTTGAGTTTCAAATTTCGACTCAGCTAGCAGCATTATCCGTTAGAAAATTGAAACTGTTGATCAAATCCAGGGGAAATTGTTAAAACCTGCATCCAGTTTACAGTTTTTAAACTCGCAAGCTCACCCACAAGGCTCTGCCCCATATGCTTGGCTGGTAATAGAAGCAGGCCGCCTGTGCGGCGCCGGTTTATATTCGAGAGTGACACTGGAAAATGCATAATTCATTTTCATTTGGAGGAAATAAATTGGGGCGGGGTGGCGGGAAGCGACGCTTCAATATCGCAGGGACGAGACTCGCGGTGAGACAGCTGGATGCACGTGGCTGGGTAATAACATTATATTGGTTCTGTCAGGTAATTTCTACAAGTGTTAGCCACACTGGAGGCTCGGGCGCATTGCAATCACTGGAGAAGGGAGTCTGGTGTTGGGGTGAGGATGGATAGGGAGGGGTGAGGTGTGGAGGGGAGGAGGAAGAGGAGAAGGATAGGAGAGGTATCGCATCACAGCTCATCCCAAGCTATTCTCCTGCTCCTCGCTGGCCTTGAGAGCACGCTCGGTGCGCGTAATTGCAATCTGGGCTTGACGCTGTAAATAATTGACCCTCTCGACCTGTTACTCTGATGGGATTCTAACAGGGCCTATGACTTTCCAAGGGGAGAGGAGCTCTCTCTGTGTGTGTGTGTTTGGGTGGGTGTGTGGTTGGGGGGGGGGGGGGGTTGTGTGTGTCTGTGTGTGTGGGCTTTAGTGTCATCCAGACAGATTGAGATTGAAAGAGTGAGAGAGGTGTTTGTGTGTATAAATGGCATCAAGGGTTTCGTCTCAGTTGCCCATTCACTTTAATTTTGTCACAGGGCCGATCCTCATGTATTACTCTAGCAGGGGATGAGTGTATCGTCCTTGTGTGTGTGAGTGTGTGTGTGTGTGTGATCGTGTGAGTTTGTTCTTCTTCACACCACGGCAACAGAGACACACAGATAACATGCCTCTGCTTTACCCTTCCCATGCCACATCATTAACCTTGTCTGTTTCTTTGAACATTCATCACTGGATATCAGACAGGATTGAAATCTAATATCCCACTGGCTATAAAAAGGTTGATTAGAATTATTAATATGATATTCATATTTGGGACAAATTTAATAACTCTGTGATAAATAATAATTATAATTAAAAAAATAATGAGGAAAGCTTTCTTATTAAATTACTCACAGATATGTTTTAAGTGACATGCGGCGTAAAACTTTCCCCCTGGTGCTGCTACAGGAAAATAACCAACAACCAACTTAATCAGTGAACTGGTTTATTTTCCTATTTTTCTCATTCTCAGTTGTCCTTCTCTTTTAGCTCTCTTTTTGATATGAAAAGTAAAACAACAATAACGTGTTACCGGGCAAAACGACTGACGCAGAGCTGACATTGGAGTCTCCTTGTATCTCCTCATCATATACAATTCATTAGATCGTTAGATCACGCAGAGCATCCTGCTGTCACTACAGATACCATAACATATTAGACCCAACACATTCATAATAAACCTGTGATTTGCAGCTAAATGACTTTCAGAGCTGCTGTTCTAATTATAGAAAAACAGATCCGCACCTTCTGACCAACCGGCTTTGAGAATCATCACGAAATTGTGTCTCGTCCTTTTCAATCCTTCTCCTGTTCAACCTTTGCACAATGTGCGCTAATTAGCTAGCAGTTATTTACACATCCTGGAATAGCTGTAGCCATTTTTAGTTTCTTGGACATCTCTGAACCACAAATGATTCTATAAAAGCAATTAATAAAAACATGAAATTGTAAAAGTAATAAAATGGTAAAATGTAGTTAATTATTAATTATTTATTGTTGAGAAAAGTGGTTAATTAATGGCTGGTTAATTAGCATGGGATTCGATTAGACAAATCATCTGTGTGTTTGAGGTTAAGATGAACTTCCTTCTGTTTTAGAGCTTTGTTAAGTAATTAGGAAAACCTTGTAAGGTAAAGTAGACTTTCTCCTCATTAGTATTTTCAGATTGCATTATATTCCTGTTTAATCAGGAAGAAAATTGAGCTACGTGATCAAACGTCTTAGTAAAGGTAACATTTTGAGCTAACGTTGTCCAGAAATGCGGATTTTCGTACTCACGTCCGTCACCGATACGATCCTTGTTCCTGTCATGAATCATTTGCATAACGCCAACCACAAAAGGACATGTAAGGCAGGGAAAAACGAAATGAACGATCACGGCAAAGTTAAAGCTACCTTTAGTCGTGTTCTTATGTTGAAATTGACGTATTTACTAAGTTTACGTCTAAGAGTGAGATACGTGTTCCAAATTGACTGGATTTTCACAAATACTAAATATCTTGCCCCTACAAATGATTTAGGAATAATCCAGCTTTATAAATTAGGCTCGCTGTTTGCTATAATAAAATAAATAGACCTGTTTATAAAAGACATTTGGTTGAAATACTGTATAGTTGTATTCTGGAGCTAGGTAAGGCAGTGTTTAGATCAAACCCCTCACGTTAGATATCCGTATTTGCGTCTGGTAATATGCGTATTTGCCTCTGCTAACCCCAGAATCGCTTTTTAATCCTCCCACTTAGCACAGACTATAAGGCCAATATAAGGACAACAGTCGGTTATTTGTGATGTTTATGATAAGAGTCTGTGACTACTGTTTACCCGTTACTGCTGAAGGACGGTCTTGCTAAGGTCACCGTATCCCCCCGGCAATGCCACGTCACACTGCTCTTTGACTCACAGAGTAGACAAATGCCACTGCCCACTGTTGCTCTCTAACGCACAAACCCTTCGCTAATGTCAGACACTAACTCTACCTGACCCCAACATCGGCGCGTAAATAAAGGCAACATCCATCGCTACTATTCCGTGTCCTGGCCACTGATCTCCCTACGGAGCTGGGTGTGTGGATTGTGCATGTGTGCAGTTATCAAACCCTGTTAGGTGGTCTTTGGTCTCAGCATGTCACCTCCCCTCTGTGCTCACAGCCAGACTATCTCATGTTGTGATGAATCCTGTCCTATTTTCCCCTCTTCCCCTTTCAGCTTACCTCCTTATCGGTATACCTCCTTTTTCCCCGTATACCACCAGATATTCCTGAAGCAGGACTATCAAGAGATTTGATGATATGGAGGAGGAGATAAGGGCAGACCGGCAGTAAAGAATACATACTGTGAGATCACGATTGCGTTTGGTCTCCACATGGTTCTTCTATAGTATTTACCAGAAAGTAATCCAATAATTCCAATAATTCCTTCATTATTGGATGTTATGACCCTCATGTTACAGCCCTGTGTCAACCCAACACAAGGCAATCTAAAACTCTTTCCCCTTTAGGTCAAACGGTATTATCTCGGGCAAAACAATTTCAGCAAAGTCCGAAAGTTTAAAGTTGCTCGAAGCCCCACACAGGAGTTTCATTTCAGAAAACAACATCAACATTAGAGTTTATGTCACAAATTCTCCCTCAAGGTATTTGTCGCAGTCGCCAGGATGACGGGTCACTTGTGCTTTTTGATTTCTGGCTTTCTGTATCCACACCTGTCCTGGTTCAGGTTTACGGTCCTATTGTGTTCACCTGTATTGTGTTTAGTCCATGATTAGTTTGGCTTGTTTCTATTGCTACCGTGTTGTGTCATAGTATCTGTGCAAGAGCTCTCTTATTTACTGACTCGATTTCTTTGTTGAACTCCCACTTTCCTTTGTTTTTTGGCCAGGTACTGAACTCTTTTCTATTTATTCTGACAATGATTTATTGACTGCTCAAAATAAATATCATGCCAAGCTCCCGCACTCAAGTCCTCCCTCATTCACTAAACATTACAGTTTGAAATGACAAGAAACCCTACATTAGTGATTCATCACCACCGACATTTATTCATTCATTTTCTACCGCTTATCTGAACTTCTCGGGTCACAGGGAGCCTGTGTCTATCTCAGGCGTCATCGGGCATCGAGGCAGGATACACCCTGGATGGAGTGCCAACCCATCACAGGGCACACACACACACACACTACGGACAAAAACAAATTCAGCAAAGTCCGAAAGTACTTTGGAAACCGGAGTACCCGGAGGAAACCCCCGAGGCACGGGGAGAACATGCACACTCCACACACAAGGTGGAGGCGGGAATCGAACCCCCAACCTTGGAGGTGTGATGCAAACGTGCTAACCACTAAACCACCGTGCCCCCCCCCATACAGTAAGTTATATGTAAATAATAAGTAATAAGTAAGTAAGATGCCACTACCCTTTTTTTTTTTTGCTGTTGGTGTTAAAGTCAAGCACGAAACAGAAAACTTTGTGCACTGTGGTGGTTTAGTTTAGCTTTTTCCCTCTGCCTTGATTGCAGTCAGAAGGTATTTGTGCTGTAGGTAGGAACAAGTCCAAAGCACCTAAATCCCTTTCATCCTCGCTAACCTCTCCTGCTCTTTCCTCCTCCCATCGGACAGACAATCAATACTTTATCAACAGCCAGACGGGCCGAGCTCGCCCGCCACCGTGGAAGCAATTAGCTGCCTTAACAAAGATGGACGTGTGTCTTAAATCC
Organism: Tachysurus fulvidraco; assembly: GCF_022655615.1. Taxonomy (NCBI): domain Eukaryota; kingdom Metazoa; phylum Chordata; class Actinopteri; order Siluriformes; family Bagridae; genus Tachysurus; species Tachysurus fulvidraco. Next base: position 3,198,060 of record NC_062519.1, on the reverse strand, counting down.
AAACAAAAGCAAGCGGCAAACGCGAGCAAACAAACTCCACATCAAGGTGTTTTTGTCACTTTGCATTTGGATGCTGAGTGCGAGAACGAGGCACTAATGGATATTGAATAGACAGACGCACATTAGGAAAGGCAACAAACAGACAAATTGGCCTTATCGGGTCAAGCTATTCATTAGAAAGGCAACACGGAAATCCCTATAGGGAGCCGTGATAAGTGTGAGAGAGACTTGGGAGAGATGCTTGCGCGACAATTTTGCACACAACCCTCAGCACAATTTACCTCTCGGACGTACAGCTTGGTGATCATCAGACGTCTATAGTCGGACTTAGCAAACCGGTGTATACGGAAATTTAGGGTTCTTTCGCAAAAGCTGCGTTTGGTGCGTATTAACAGAACCCTGGTGTGTTCTCCCTGTCAGTGTGGTTCTTTAAGGAACCCCGGGTCCTAGAACGTCCGAGCGAAAGGAACTCGACTCGACTGCAGGGACCGAATCGACCTTAGCATGTGTTTAGAAGATTTAGGAGCCACAGAAGGAAGGAACCAAAGGACATTGTACTGTAGTGCTGCAGAAATATAGAGTAGAGTAGAATAGAGTACTTCATTAATCTTCGAAACGAAATTCAGCTGGCAGATTCATTTGAGAAAAAGTAAAATTGGTAGTAGACGTGTCCGTCGTCTCCAGCGTCCGCTTAGTCCCCCAGTCCGATAGCTGCGCTGTAGGGTCTCGTGCCCTTTTTTGTCACAGAGAAGCTGCTGTAGGTCTTACTGGAGAAGCAGCTCTGTTGTTTAGCCAGTTTGTTATGCTGGGGGTGTTTGCAGATGTCCACGATCTCAATTTTGTCCAGCATCCACCTTTCCACCACCTCCAGGGTGTCTGGTTTACAGCCCAGATTGGACATTCTTAGTTCTGGGGATGTGTTCAGGAGAAAATGATGTGTCATGATGTAATACGCAAAATGTTTATTTATACAATTATTGAATCATTTATCTATCACCGTTGCATTGGTGCTACTCCATTTCAACCCGGTTTATTCTTCAGTTTTCTGTCACAGTGCTTCTGACTAATAAATAATAGAGTTTGAGGATGTTGTTTTTTTAGCTCTGCTCGCTTCTCAGAAAATGTTTCGCCATGTTGTAGGTGTGAAAGCTGCTTTCCTGGTAAACCTTAAGGCAATTTACTCAATTTCGGCACTCGGGTTGGCGTGTTGTTTCTCGGGTCCGATCTGGTCCTGCATATCAGACTACTTAGCCAGATATTTAATTGTTCTGCAAGCTGCAGAAATAAATGATCAGGTTTTGTCTTATGGGATGTGCTGATGATTGAGATGTATTTATTACCAGGTGTTATGTATTAGTAGAAATATAGTCATTTGCGTATTCAGAGGCTGTAATGTCAAGTCTGACTTTAGGTTCACACACAAACAGCGATTCGAAAGAGACTCAGAGCGTCTGACGATATGGGCGACTGTGATCAAATGTCCATTCTTGTGTTCATGTTGGTGATGCGACAAAGTTCATTCATTCATTCATTCATTCATTTTCTACCGCTTATCCGATCTTCTCGGGTCACGGGGAGCCTGTGCCTATCTCAGGCGTCATCGGGCTTCAAGGCAGGATACACCCTGGACGGAGTGCCAACCCATCGCAGGACACACACACACTCCCATTCACTCACACACACACACACACACACACACTACGGACAATTTTCCAGAGATGCCAATCAACCTACCATGCATGTCTTTGGACCGGGGGAGGAAACCGGAGAACCCGGAGGAAACCCACCAAGGCACGGGGAGAACATGCAAACTCCACACACACAAGGCGGAGGTGGGAATCGAACCCCCAACCATGGAGGTGTGAGGCGAACGTGCTAACCACTAAGCCTGCAGATTTGATCTGAATATTATACACAAACACCAAAACTTCTTCATTTTAATGGCAAGAAAACCAATTTGGAATACTAGTCGCGACACACATTGAGAAAAGTTATTACCATGGCAACCACTAGTAGAAACGCAGAATTGTGACTTTCAAACTACACCAAATGGAGACTGGAACGATGTGTGTGTGTGTGTGTGTGTGCGTGTGTGTGTGTGTGTGTGTGTGTGTGTGTGTGTGTGTGTGTGTGTGTGTGACTTAGAGTTTCTGGTCTGGTTTGATCTTGAGATGGACTACAGTTAACAATCAAATGCGTTTTTACACAAGAGAGAAAAAATAAATCTTAGCAGCCTAAGAAACTCTAGTGACACCTTTGCATTAACAGATGAGTTTCATGTAACGCCGTTAATATGTCAGTCGTCCACATCGACGTCCGCATCCTTTCCGCAAAGTCTTTTCCTCTGAGTGTGTGTCATTTGTGTTTTCCTGCCATGATCATTCAGAGCTAATTGGGTGACAGCGCTTTCACACAGGAGAGAAAAAAAAACAGGCCAACATCGTGCATAAACAACAGTGACAGCTAGCTTCTTTTCTGGAACCGGAACGTTCGAGCGTCGGGCCGTTAATTAAGACACATGATGATATGTCGCACGCTAGCTGGCTGCATTTGCTAAAACCAGCTGCCTGAATAGATATATGTTCTGTGTATTCTGGTGTCAGCTGTGTAATTAATGTCAGCGCTTGCTGGAGATCTGACGCTAGCCTCGCTCATGTCTGTCCAGCGAGACGTGACTCCTTCTTTCGAAGCTGACATGCACTAGACAGCCTAACTAGGCCTGAGGGAGAAGACAACACAGGACTGTACAGTACAAAAAAAACCCATGAATACAATAAAATATATAACACATGTCACAAACCGGAGTTTTCCTCCGTTATACAGTATGTTTCACCATTTCACCTTAGAGACGAGCAAAAGTGTTATTGCATCAGATGACAAACCTGATGGTTGATGATCAGTTGGAATAATTAGGATAATAACGACCGGCACAAAGCCTCATTTATCTCAAATGCACTGCATAGGGATGTGCTGACATGATGAAGAAGAGTTACTCCTCATCATTTTCCTTTAGCGGCTGTAGTGGAAATTTCTAATCTAAAGATGTTCATAAGGCTTTATATGTCCTTCTATGCTTTTACCTCGTATCTGTAGTAAGTTGTTTTCTTGAGATTATGACAAGGGTGCTAGGGACCGGAGACGAGTTGTCGGGAATTAGTCATGAACAACTTCCAGTAAATCTTCTAGTAGGCCTTCTAGCAGACCTTGGCTTGGTCAGATTAGCTTGATCAGGAGATGAGCATGTGGTGATTTGTGAGTCAAGGATTGATGATGTTTTGCTTTGACATATCTTGTGTACTTGAGTTCTGTCTATAAAACCTTAATGTAATCAATGATCGTGGCCCATTCTACATGCGGAGTGTTGGGTCCTGCTGTGCACAATAAACTGTGAAAGCTTTTTTACTCATGCCCGTGTCTCCCAGTGTCATACTTAATGCTTTGAATCTGTCCAACCTCAGAACTTCCACGACACGTCTCATCCTGATGTGTTTTATTCCTCTTCCACCACACTCACTTCCAAATAGATACAAAGCTAGAAGCTTCAGTGAGGTCTGATTCGCTGATATCTGACCTTCTAATTCACAAACCCCTAAAGATTTAGAAACTTCTGTAGTTTATGATACATATCTGAAGATCGTTCCTTCTTGTAAACGGCACGGAAGGCAGAGTCGGTGAACCCGGCGAACCTTTTCAAAAAGCTTCGTATTCCCTGAGAGCTTGCCACCTGCTCGCCCCCAGCAGCAGAAGTGAGTGAAGCTCAGTCACTCTTGACAGGCTTGAGACATTTTGTGCCTGGATGTCCTTGGTTGGCTGGCTGACTGACACATAGCAGTGGGAGACGTCTCTTATTTGAGCGTGGGCGGAGGAGGAGGATTTTCCCCAGAGTGTGGCGCAGAAGCCCCCGTCAGCCGCCCACCCCCACGCACTCTCGCACACAATTCTCCTGATGAGGGAAAAAAAAACACAAACGTTGCCCTTCGCCTGCTTGGATGAATGGATACGGGCACAGCGGCCCCCTCAGTGTGGGCACCGATGACAGAAGAGGACAAAAGGACTACAGACTTGCAGACTCTCTATCCCTGCTGCTTCTAGTTACCTCTCTCTCTGTCTCTCTTCCTGTCAATCAGGAACTCTCTACGGTTCTCTCCATCCTTACTCTCCTTGCTGCTCTCCTATTTTTCTTTTCATTACATGTCAAAAGCTGTCTTCTTTCTGTCCTTTCCACTTCTCATACTTCCCTCTCTCTTTTTCTCCGTCTCTAGATGTTATGGCTACGAGTGAGCTACAGTACAGCGACACCAGACTATCCTTTACCAAGCAGGCCTTATACCTGCTGTCCGTTTCTATCCTCTATCCGCCCATCCTTATCTACCTCCATCTTGGCCGCACCACCATCTCCCGCTATCTCTCAGCCGCACATGCTCTACCTCTTTCAGACCTCGGTATCACTTCATCTCATTCCCTTTTCAGCTCCCTATCATCATGCTGATGGACAGAGCAAGCAACCAAGTGTGAGTGAGAGAGAGAGAGCGAGAGAGAAGGGGGGGGAGGACAGGAATGAGTGAGGGATCCACATTCTCTCTATATCTCTGCCTCTATCTTTTTCTGTCATTCACTTCTGTGGCTGAAACTTTGACAGCTCCTGTCAAGCTCAATAAACTGATGAGAATGCCCGCTGTTTTAAAAGGTCGCTGTGAATTTGTAAATCAGTATCCAGAGAAAAAAATGCATTATTAGCCGCAGTAAACAGACAGAAAAGAGTTCGGATACCCGCGAATATGAAGACGTTATATTATTTTTTCTTAGTAATGCGAATACGGTGGCTTAGTGGTTAGCACGTTCGCTTCGCACCTCCAGGGTCGGGGGTTCGATTCCTGCCTCCGCCTTGTGTGTGTGGAGTTTGCATGTTCTCCCCGTGCCTCGGGGGTTTCCTCCGGGTACTCCGGTTTCCTCCCCCGGTCCAAAGACATGCATGGTAGGTTGATTGGCATCTCTGGAAAATTGCCCGTAGTATGTTGTAGTAGAAAGCAATACCTGAGTAAAAGTACAAGTATCGTACTAGAAAAAGACTTCGGTAGAAGTGAAAGTCACCTTTTAGAATATTACTCAAGTAAAAGTCTTAAAGTATCTGATATTTACTGTACTTAAGTATCAAAAGTACTTTTCTGATATTTAATGTACTTAAGTATTTGAAGTAAAAGTAAAAAGTAAAATTACAGTGATTTTCGGTAGGCATAAGAGCAGGGGCAGTTCTAGGGTTTCATCTTTAGGGGTTTTAGCCCTCAGTGAGAATTTAAAACAAGAAGAGTTTTATATTATATATTATATGACTACATAGTAAGCCAAAACTTATGGTATTATTAAATGGAAAAAGTGGACACCAAAATTTTATGCATGATGTAATGATGCCAGTCTTGAATCAGATCAGTTCATGTATGTGTGTGTTCTCTACAAATAGTGTGTCCAGTGAACGCTGTCATTAATAAAAAAATAAAGACCAAAAAGATAAATGTTATTTTTATTTAGTATTGAATGGATTGATTGCATTAATATTTTGTTTGTGCTACAATTCTGGTAATAAGAATAGTGACATTTCACTGCTTTTGGTTGCCGTATTTGCGGTTTTCCGCAGTTATACTGTAGATAAACGCCTCAGCTCTGACCGCTGCGCGTGCACGCTGCGCGTACCTGTGCCTCTCCGTAGCGCGCGCGGAGCTGCGTAATGCAATCTAGGAGCGGTGATTCACCAAACCTCCCTTATTACACTCACACACATTTCTTCTGATTTTAATTTGTAGTAACGAGTAACGAAGATGTTTAGTGGAAATATAACGGAGTAAAAGTTTACAAGTGTAAAAGTTTTATCTAGGAAATGTAGCGCAGTAAAAGTGAAAGTTGACATGATTTTAATAGCGAAGTAAAGTACAGATACAAAGTGACATTTCTACTTAAGTACAGTAACGAAGTATTTGTACTCCGTTACATTACAAAACTGGTGTGTGCCATGCAATGGGTCGGCTCTCCGTCCAGGGTCAGAATTGTTTCGTTATTCTGAATAAATACACAAATATTTTTACAAATTTCACAAAAAGAAATGAAATTCACAAATAAATAAAATGGGATTTGCAAATAAAAAAAAATATTTATAAATTGTATTTATTTGCGAATTGCTTCCTGCTCATTTGTGAATCGCGTTCTGTGCATTTTCGACGTGCACAAGAATCCACAAATAGGTGACTCCGCCCACCGTCTACTCCAGCCAATCACGTTCTGATTTACTCGCTCTTCACACTACCCCTGGACCCATTGATGATGCTGAAATCGTTTCCAAAGAAAGCAGAATTGAACTAACCCTTAGTGCTGTCTACAATCCATACAGGGTTACCAGATTGGGCTCGAATCTGCGACAAATGTTTTTTATTTGTTTTTTTTTAATCGTATTTTGCAGTACATGTTACACTGTGATAGTGCGAGTAAATCAGAACGTGATTGGTTTGAGGTAGACCGTGCCACGATTGGTCAGCGCCACGAGACCGTTGTCCGATTGGCTGGAGTAGACGGTGGGCGGAGTCACCTATTTGTGGATTCTTGTGCACGTCTTGACGTTAGAAAGGTTTCAAATCCACAAATGCACAGAACGCAATCCACAAATGCGTGCCGTGATTCACAAATGCACAGAAAGCGATTCACAAATGAGCAGGAAGCAATTCGCAAATAAATACAATTTATAAATTTTTTTTTTATTTGCAAATCCCATTTTATTTATTTGTGAATTTCATTTCTTTTTGTGAAATTTGTAAAAATATTTGTGAAAATCTTTATATTTATTTGTGGATCATAGTGTATTTATTCAGAATAACGAAACAATTCTGACCCCATAGTAACCTGCCTCGATACCCGATGACGCCTGAGATAGGCACAGGCTCCACGTGACCCGAGGTAGTTTGGATAAGCGGTAGAAAATGAACGAATGAATGATGCGAATATGTTTTTTTTTTTTTTTAACTTTGCTGTTGATGTGCAGGCCATAAAAGCTATAAGGACAGCTACATGAAGCGACAATAAACAATCAGCAACAGAACTACGTAAACATTAACACAAAGATCACATGACAAACACACACCAGTCACCTTTATTTATTTGGATTAGTTTCTTTACTAGCCATCCCCGGAGAGCATGTACAAGGATATCGAAATGAATCAGAAGATTTTTGTTGTATTTTGGAATGAAACGGCTTTATAGCCCTATTTGGATGGGATTCATTTTAAATGAGGTCGTGTGCATTATCTCGATCGATACAGCTGTATCTTTGGAATCCCATCCGTATCCTTCACGTCAGTCATTTTTCCTTACTGTCTGCTATTTTATTAGTGGCTTTGTGGCTATACTGTATCTGGACGAGCGTGACCCTCAAGAAATCTCTCGGTTTTATCTTCTCCTGTCAAAACGGCATCGAAAACCAAATACTGGCACAACAGTAAAATGGAAATGATGGAGTTTTTTAATTCTTGTTAATAAACAGTGTGAAACCTGACACCGGATCACCCAGGATTTTGTTAACCCGGGGTTAATCATGACCCAGGAAGAGTTTGTTATGTCTCAGAGCTCACTGACGTGGGCTTGCCATAGACCCTAAGTATCGTTGTGATTATCTAGGTCAGAATAAAACTACATAAACACAAACCTAAACCTGAAGTCGTACATAAAAAGGCGTTTATTTACATAAAAGGTATTATAGTGGTCCGTCATGCAAAACGACTTTGCTTTCACGCTGCCATATTAATGTGGCCTGGAGGACCACTGGTAGGGTTTCCTAATGATTCCTAATCAATCAGATCACTGATATAAGCTCAAGCGTCTGTCAGACCGCTCGCTTTTCTACTTCTCATTTATTCTCAGTACGTCATACACGAGTTGACCGATGCTGCCATGTGGCAGGACAGCATTAATCAGTATTAAGCTGAACCTGCTGGCTCAGACATGACAGATCTCGCTTGCCCTGACCTCACACACTTGTCATTCTGCACATCTCTTCCTTCTAACCGAACGCAGAGCACATACTGTAGGAATGCCGCAGGACATGGCGTGACTGGGTTCTTTTCGTAAAAGAGGAAAAAAAAACAAGTTCCTCAGAATAGGGTAGATAAAACACTTCCAACTATCTTGACACGAAAACCCCAGCTGGGGACGTTTGGACATAAAGTCATTGCGAGTGAGATATCGGGGAAGAGGACCAGTGCCGGCTGTGACACATTGAGGAGTTGCTTTATTAAAATTCTCGCTGCAGAAGTGGCCCTGACAGTGTGAGTCAGACCCACACTCATCTCTTCTTCCTCCTCTCCTCCTCTCCCCCAACCTACCTGCTCCCACAGAGGTTGATCAGCTAATGACGTGGCCCAAATGTCACTCGCTTTCAGGGGATAAAAAGAACGAGCTCCGGTTCTCCCTGCTTTGCGTAGGTGTGAGTCGTCATGCATTGATGTACATATGTGTAAATAGAGATGTGTGTGTGTGTGTGTTTATGAGAGACAGAGAGAGAGAGAGAGAGAGAGAGAGAGAGAGAGAGACAGAGAGAGAGAGAGAGAGAGAGAGAGAGAGAGAGAGAGAGAGAGAACAGAATTTATACCACACCGGTTTTGAATCTTCAAACCAGACTCTGAATCGTGAATCGACTCGACTCCACAAAGCGAATCAAACAGTTTTGGATTGCAGTTTTATTTATTTATTTATATTTTTATTATTATTTTTTTTTTGTAGATGCATTCTGTTGATTTGGAAGACACACAAAAAAAGAGAAAATAAACGCTGGATGTGACTCACAAAATGTTTTAAACTCATTGTTTATATAATTAGGTACTCTTTCATTGAGCATTGGCTCTGTGATTTCTACATGAATGCATTTTCAGCAGTGCCAATTTGTTATTTATCAAATTTCTTTTTGTGGTTTTTTTTTGGTTTATTTTGATTGTGAATCCAAACCAAATTGCAAATGAACCAAAAGTGTTAATTTCGCTTTTATTTGGATTTGGCTCGAAACTGCAGTTATGGGACAATTGCTTTAAAAAGTAAAGTGAGATTGTAAAAAAAAAAAAAAAAAAAAAAAACAACAACGTGTTTTGGCACTCTGAAGGTTCTGTGGGCGGATTAAATCATCTGCAGCATTGAAACTTTTATTAACATTGAAAAAATACCTTGAAGAACCTGTATATTAAAGGCAGGGTCTTCGATGTTTGAAAGCCAATGTTGACATGTAAAATCACCAAAACAAACACGCCCCTAACCCAAATGGGTCCCACCCCTGTATCGATAGCTCCGCCCACACATACGTACGTAACCCAGGCGACTAACAGAAAGAAACGTGTCTTTATCATAGCTGAAGGGAAGAACAATACGATTGTAGATAAACAAACAAGCAAAAATGCCACACAAGCATAATGATGTAAAGGACAAAGGCATATATTAGTTCTGTGTAACAAAGCAAAACCAACGTTACTCACCTATCGAGAAGGAAAAAAGCGCCTCGGCGTCTTAAGTAAAGTCGGCCACATATTCACAGGTCGGAGTTTCCCGAGTCAATAACTCCTGAGCTAAACGCTGTTACTACACAAAACGCGGTTGTAGCTGCCTCTCTACATTACTACGATAGAAAAGAGGTGTTATTTGTGTAGTAACAGCGTTTAGCTCAGGAGTTATTGACTCGGGAAACTCCAACCTGTGAATATGTGGCCAACTTCCTGCTCCTTCAGTTCTCTCCAGCGCTGGAAAGCTGATCCTATATTAACACGTCCTACTTCTTGTCCTTATCGTGAGTCTTTCTTCTCTTTCTTTCTTTATTTTTATCCTCCATGTCAAAGTTAAAACCGCTTTCTGCTAATTGTTTCACACATGCGCACTGAACACTCTCTCCGCCCATATCGACAAGACACGCCCCTTTCTTGTCATCGGCCACACGTTTGTTTTGTTTTTTGTTTAGTTTGTCGTCCTGACTCATTTCTCAAACATTGGAGACCTCACCTTTAAGGACCTCGGATTGCACCTTTTACGCTCGGATTGAATCCTCGATGCTCATGTAGGAAGTAACCGTAACACATGAAACCATTCACGAGAGCTTCAGAGGAGCTGAGATCGGTTCTCCGGAACTTTCCCGAACTAAACTTTTAGCCCTGACACAGGAACAAAACGCGAGTGTGAAAACAAGGGTATTGAATATGATATTCAGCTTGAGAAACAAGAACTACTTATTAAAATATTTCTCGGTCCGTCATGGAGCAGAACGGTTCTCGTTAGCACTGGAAGGTCATTTTAAAATAACAACCTCGAGCGTGATCGCTGCTGCAGTTCAGCACACACTAACTTCTTTAAAGTTGCTTAATAATTCCCACAGCATTCCGCTACAGATACCGACGGCTCACTCGAGAGCTGTATTTCTTTCTTTCTTTCTTTCTTCCTTTCTTTCTTTCTTTCTTTCTTTCTTTCTTTCTTTCTTTCTTTCTTGTTCTTTTCTTGTTTTAATGAAATGGCTCATCGGAAATTAGGCTGCCACTCGATTGACGGCGATGGAAAGCCTGAATTTGTATTCCGCCACACAGATCGGGTCTTCGCCAGAATCAATTTCAACCAGAGAATAAGCTGTGAAATTAAATAGCCTTTAGCCGGATGCCGCACTCTCCGGAATGATTCGAACGGACAGTTCGGGATTGTTATGGTTATGGAAAATGAGGAAGAGGGTGTCATTTGCCATACTTTATATTTGCCTGTTTATTTTTTTTTTCGCATGAGAGAGCTAGTGTGAGGAGATTGCTTTACAGGGAGCGGAGACATGTGCAGAGTGAAAGGACATTTTGAGGCATTGCTGCACGGGTCACTGAGGACATGTCGCCATTTTTGTTGTAACGTGATGGATATAAATCTTCACACACAACATCACATCATTTATATAAGCATTAATGCATGCATGGACTATACAATGCATCCATTTTTGTGAAATGCACATTGTTCTGTTTTATTCTTTTTTTTTATTACATTTTTTGTTTATTCTTTTCACTACAACTTTTTTTTATAGAAATCTTTCCTTTGTTTAATTTTTTTATACCTAATTTCGTTCTTGCTTTTTTTTTTTAACGGCAGATTTATATTTTATTTCATATGTTATTTTTTTTCGAATGTTTTATTACATTTTATATATATATATTTTTTTTCACATGATTATTCCTCTTAATTTTTCAGTTGATTCTGTTCCCTAAATAAATAGTGAATTTCTTTTATGTTTTAAAATAATAATAATAATAATAATAATAATAATAATAATAATAATAATAATAATAATAATAATAATAATATATTTTCCAGCATTTATTTTAATTGGTTCTCCATTTTTATTATTATTTTATTTTATTTTTTATTTTTATTTATGTGATTTTTTTTCCCTACAGGTGTTAGTTACTATCATATGTTTTTTTTTCCGCCAAAACAATTTTTTTTTCACATGCGCTCGTTTTTTTTTTCTTTTTTTTTCTTTTTTTTTTATAAATTCATTTATTAGCGTGATTTGTTTATTTTCCCATAACAGGTTGTGCTGTGCTGTACGCTGTAAGCTCTTTGTTATAGAGACCAAACTAATGCTTGCTCTTCCTCCATTTGCTCTGTAAACATGGCATGGATTCCTCAAGAAGCTGGAAACATTGCTTGAAACTCTGCTGCATGTTGAGATGATCACATCATAACGTTCCTGCAGGTTTTTTCAGGAGCACTGTGTTTTTCATGCTCTCAATCTCCCACATCCCAAAGATGTCCTACTAGATTCCGATCCACTGAAGAACATTGAGCTCATGTCACGTTCATGTAACCTTGGTGGTGATGCAGAGCTGGACAAGCTCAAGGACAATATTAACTCTGCAGTGTCATTCAAACCATGTCTGGTTGGTTGATATTAACAGCCTGAAGTGTGTCAAGAAAAAAATCCCCCCAAACATCACCGTATGAAATGGTGACACTGGAGATTAAGTCCATGGACCCATGTTAGCATCTGTTTACTTTAGCATAAAATCATCATCCATCTTCTACATTCTTCCACCTTCACCGGTCTAGTTTTGGTGCTTCTGCCCTCACTTTAGCCTCAGATTTCTGTTCTTGTCTTGAACATCAGGAACCTGACTTGATCTTCTGCTGCTGGAGCTCATTGATGTGGTCAAGCTTTGACGTCTTGTGCGTTCTGAGATGCTCACCACAGTGGTACAGAGCTATTATCTATGTTACCGTAGCCTGTCTGTTAGCTCAGAGCCGTTACCGTAGCCTGTCTGTTAGCACAGAGCCGTTACCGTAGCCTGTCTGTTAGCACAGAGCCGTTACCGTAGCCTGTCTGTTAGCTCAGAGCCGTTACCGTAGCCTGTCTGTTAGCTCAGAGCCGTTACCGTAGCCTGTCTGTTAGCTCAGAGCCGTTACCGTAGCCTGTCTGTTAGCTCAGAGCCGTTACCGTAGCCTGTCTGTTAGCTCAGAGCCGTTACCGTAGCCTGTCTGTTAGCTCAGAGCCATTACCGTAGCCTGTCTGTTAGCTCAGAGCCGTTACCGTAGCCTGTCTGTTAGCTCAGAGCCATTACCGTAGCCTGTCTGTTAGCTCAGAGCCGTTACCGTAGCCTGTCTGTTAGCTCAGAGCCGTTACTGTAGCCTGTCTGTTAGCTCAGAGCCGTTACCGTAGCCTGTCTGTTAGCTCAGAGCCGTTACCGTAGCCTGTCTGTTAGCTCAGAGCCGTTACCGTAGCCTGTCTGTTAGCTCAGAGCCGTTACCGTAGCCTGTCTGTTACCTCAGAGCTGTTACCGTAGCCTGTCTGTTACTGTAGCTCAGAGCCATTACCGTAGCCTGTCTGTTAACTCAGAGCCGTTACCGTAGCCTTTCTGTTAGCTCAGAGCTGTTACCGTAGCCTGTCTGTTACCTCAGATCCGTTACTGTAGCCTGTCTGTTAGCTCAGAGCCGTTACCGTAGCCTGTCTGTTAGCTCAGAGCCGTTACCGTAGCCTGTCTGTTAGCTCAGAGCCGTTACCGTAGCCTGTCTGTTAGCTCAGAGCTGTCCGTGCCGATCTCCTCTCTCTTCTGATTCCGTCTGCAGAACTGATCTCGTGGATGTTGTGTATGAACCAGGCCAAACTACATCCATGGGAACTTTAGCCCAAGCTCTTGACTTGTAGCTGGATGATTGCATGCACTGTTCTTATTACTGGAGAAAACTGCTTGAATGAAGAGGTTTACAGGTGTCGGTTTATTTTTAATGACTTCATCTGTACCGCTGAGAGAAATGATGCTCTCTCTCTCTCTCTCTCTCTCTCTCTCTCTCTCTCTCTCTCTCTCTCTCTCTCTCTCTCTAAAAGTATATTCTGGAATGTTGCATAATAAAACATCCCCATCCAGTAGTGTTGGATTTTTTTTTCTCCTTTTTTTTTGTCCCCTGCTCTTTTTCAGGGCAGGTGTTTCTGAGTTCCTGCTGGAGAGACAGGACACGACACTGCCATGCCATCTAGTGGAGATCCCTTCATGGCTGGCTCTTGCTTCTGACACAAAGGAGCGTTTTGTTGTAGAAGTGAGGCGATGATGCTGTTTTCTTCATCGCACAAAGAAAAGAAGCCAACAGTTCCCTGAGAGAGAGAGAGAGAAAGAAAGAGAGAGAGAGAGAGAGAGAGAGAGAGAGAGAGAGAGAGAGAGAGAGAGAGAGAGAGAGAGAGAGAGACGGGGGGGATTGCGGAAATTGAATTCATTGCCCGAACTTTGAAAGGTGAGACGATGGTGATGTGGTGGTCAGATGAACAGAGAAGAAAAGAATTCCATCAGGCTGCAGAAGTAAAAGAAATTGTTTCACGGCTTGGGCTCAGTCGTGTAATAAATGTGGAAAAAAGAAAGATAAAGGGATGAAAATAATATTTTTGTTAGCTGGACAAGGATGTTTGTGTTGAGCAAATCTGTCTGTCTTTTTTAAAGCAATATAATGAATAAATATTATATATATATATATATATATATATATATATATATATATATATATATATATATATATATATATATATATACTGTAAATGTACCTGAGGCACCAGCACTGCTCTTAAAGGTGTTTTTTCTTTTTTTCTTTTTGTGCTCAGGTTATAGTGTGAAATCGATGTCGTCGTAGTCAGGGAGCTGAAAATTGAAAATAGGTGTCTGGTCTGAAAATCCCCGATCTCATTATGACAGCCAGATAATGGAACAGATGAAATACCTGAAATATGACTGCAGTATTTTTTTTTTTTTTTCATTTCATTTTTTTTTCTCCTTACACTCTCTGATCACAACACGTAAACTTTTCACAAACATCTGTGCTGCTATTTATACAGCTGTGAGTTTATCGAGGGCTCAAGCAAAAAAAAAAAGAAAAAAAAAGAATGGAATAAAAGTCCCCTTTCCTTCTTTCTTTATTTCGTTCTACTTTCCGCAGTATCGTTTGCCTAAACCCTCCATCCTCACACTTTGTCCTCCATCTCTGTCTGACCCCGTGCCTCTTTTCTGTCATTCATCCTTCTTTTCCTTTCCTGCTTTCTCTTTATTATGCTCAGAGGTCAGCCATTTTGCTCGCCGGCTCTCAGTCGGAGCTGTTGATTGGGTTTTTGTGGCGCACGGCGGATACGAGCAGAGAGAGATAGAGAAAGTGAGGATGAGCTCAAACGCCAGTGATGCATGAAAGACACAGGGAGGTGTGTTTAAGAGCGAGGTGTTTCACTCTATTCCCCTTCATCACAAAGGCCCTCCCTGGATGCGTCCCGCTACGCAGAAGCAACAGAGTCGCATGCATAATGCCTCGCTGATTCATTATCCTGAAGTGCCTCCAGGCGTACAACCTATAGTCTGTAAAACCACATGCAGTAACACGCAGCATCCTCAAAGCGTTCAAAGACAAAATGAATGACACTCGAGGTAACCTAATTACGATTTAATGAGATTTGAACACGGATGCAGCTCCTCTATACGTCCTGTGTGTAATCTCTGTGTGTGATCAACATCACCTTCTGCTTGATTTCACGCAACTCTGACTGTCGCTAGAACAACACACGATCTGGGGGTTTATATTAACACACACCTTCTAATACTTTATAGTGTCTGTAGTAGCAGCTCATTCGCTGAGACGTCTAGCTCTGACACTCTTCGGACCACGTGATAATAAACCAGCTGAAATATTAGACACTGTATTATAGAGCTTTAGACTGATGCTCGGTCCAAGTGAACATTTCATGGAGGCTTCAAAGACACTTCTGGAAGTCCCTCTGTATCACGACGTCTCAGAAATGACAGATGTATGGTGGTGATGTTCGTTTAGCCTTTATGGAAGCAGTCTCTATTGCTAGAGCTTTGTCACTAAACTTTTACACATTTTCAGAAAAACTCACAGCTTAGGTAGATTCTTTTTTTTTGTTTAAACTTAAAAAAAAACAACGATAAGAAACAAAGGCTGCTGAGGAATGTAATGTTTATACGAGTTAGAATTCAAGTGATTTGTAATAAATAGATCAAAAATTCTATTTTCTCTTTTATTTGTATAGCGATAACACACACCCCAACAAACACACAACCAACATGACACACTCCAAACAACACACACCCAACATGACACACCCCCCAACAAACACACAACCAACATGACACACTCCAAACAACACACACCCAACATGACACACTCCAAACAACACACACCCAACATGACACACCCCAACAAACACACAACCAACATGACACACTCCAAACAACACACACCCAACATGACACACTCCAAACAACACACACCCAACATGACACACCCCAAAAACCCTCCTCAACAAAAAAAAAGAAAAAAGACAAAAAAAACACCAAAAAACAGGAAAAAAAGAACAACAAAACAAAAAACCCAACATGAACACACCCCCAAACAAACAAACACAAACAACATGACACACCCAAAACAAACAAAACAACCCCAAACAAACACACAACCCAACATGACACACACCCACAACAAACACACAACCCAACATGACACACTCCAAAACAACAACACACCCAACATGACACACCCCCCAAACAAAAAACACACACCCAAACATGACACAAACCCACAAACCAAAAAAAAACAAACCCCAACAAACAAACACAACCCAACATGACACAAACAACAAACAAAAACAAAAAACCAACATGACACACTCCAAACAACACACACCCAACATGACACACCCCCCAACAAACACACACCCAACATGACACACCCCCAACCAACACACACCCCAACAAACACACACCCAACATGACACACACCCCAACAAACACACACCCCAACAAACACACACCCAACATGACACACACCCCAACAAACACACAACCAACATGACACACTCCAAACAACACACACCCAACATGACACACCCCCCAACAAACACACACCCAACATGACACACCCCCAACCAACACACACCCCAACAAACACACACCCAACATGACACACACCCCAACAAACACACAACCAACATGACACACTCCAAACAACACACACCCAACATGACACCCCCCCCAACAAACACACACCCAACATGACACACCCCCAACAAACACACACCCAACATGACACACCCCAACAAACACACACCCAACATGACACACCCCCAAACAACACACACCCAACATGACACACACCCCAACAAACACACACCCAACATGACACACTCCAAACAACACACACCCAACATGACACACACCCCAACAAACACACACCCAACATGACACACCCCCAAACAACACACACCCAACATGACACACACCCAACCAACACACACCCAACATGACACACCCCCAACCAACACACACCCAACATGACACACTCCAAACAACACACACCCAACATGACACCCCCCCAACAAACACACACCCAACATGACACACCCGCAACAAACACACACCCAACATGACACACCCCCAACCAACACACACCCAACATGACACACCCCCAACCAACACACACCCAACATGACACACTCCAAACAACACACACCCAACATGACACACCCCCAACAAACACACACCCAACATGACACACCCCAACCAACACACACCCAACATGACACACCCCCAACCAACACACACCCAACATGACACACTCCAAACAACACACACCCAACATGACACACCCCCAACCAACACACACCCAACATGACACTACCCCAACCAACACACACCCCAACAAACACACACCCAACATGACACACTCCAAACAACACACACCCAACATGACACACCCCCAACCAACACACACCCAACATGACACTACCCCAACCAACACACACCCCAACAAACACACAACCAACATGACACACTCCAAACAACACACACCCAACATGACACACCCCCCAACAAACACACACCCAACATGACACACCCCCAACCAACACACACCCAACATGACACACACCCAACCAACACACACCCGACATGACACTACCCCAACCAACACACACCCCAACAAACACACACCCAACATGACACACTCCAACCCAACACCACACCCACACTGACACACCCCCAACCAACACACAACCAACATGGACACACCCCCAACCAAACACAAACCAGACATGGACACTACCCCAACAACACCCCAACCAAACACACAACCAACATAAGAAACTCACACCCAAAAACACACACACCAACATGACACAACCCCACCAAACACACCACCCAAACATGGACACAACCACCAACCAACACAAAACCCAACATGACCCACCCCCACCAACACACAACCGACCTGACACTACCCAACCAACCACACACCCCAAACAAACACAACCCAACATGACACACTCCAACCAATCACACACCCAACATGACACACCCCCCAACCAACACACACCCGACATGACACTACCCCAACCAACACACAATCCAAACAACACCACACTACCAACATGACAAACACCCCAACCAACACACACCCAACATGACACACCCCCAACCAACACACACCCAACATGACACACCCCCAACCAACACACACCCAACATGACACACCCCCAACCAACACACACCCCAACAAACACACACCCAACATGACACACTCCAACCAACACACACCCAACATGACACACCCCCAACCAACACACACCCAACATGACACACCCCCAACCAACACACACCCGACATGACACTACCCCAACCAACACACACCCCAACAAACACACAACCAACATGACACACTCCAAACAACACACACCCAACATGACACACCCCCCAACAAACACACACCCAACATGACACACCCCCAACCAACACACACCCAACATGACACACCCCCAACCAACACACACCCGACATGACACTACCCCAACCAACACACACCCCAACAAACACACACCCAACATGACACACTCCAACCAACACACACCCAACATGACACACCCCCAACCAACACACACCCGACATGACACTACCCCAACCAACACACACTCCAAACAACACACACCCAACATGACACACCCCCAACCAACACACACCCAACATGACACACCCCCAACCAACACACACCCAACATGACACACCCCCAACCAACACACACCCAACATGACACACCCCCCAACCAACACACACCCAACAAACTTGCTCCCAAATGACATGACCCCAACTACCAAAATGTCCTCAAGGCTTAGATAGGAATAGTTTGCATGCTGAGTTACCAGAACCTTGTGTAATAGATCATAAAACAATAAATAAATAAATAAATAAATAAACAAACAAACAAACAAACAAACAAACAAATAAATAAATAAATTGTGATTTTGTGAAGAATTATAGCTCAGAAGAAATAAATAAATAAAGCAACATACCTGTGATATGATAATGTGTATGTGTGTGTGTGTGTGTGTGTGTGTGTGTGTGTGTGTGTGTGTGAGTTTGTGTGTGTGTTTGTGTGTGTGTGTGTGTGTGTGTGTGTGTGTGTGTGTGTGTGTGTGCGTTTGTGTGTGTGTGTTTGTGTGTGTGTGTTTGTGTGTGTGTATTTGTGTGTGTGTGTGTGTGTGTGTGTGTGTGTGTGTGTGTGTGTGTGTGTGTGTGTGTTTGTGTGTGTGTGTGTGTGTGTGTGTGTGTGTGTGTGCATTTGTGTGTGCGTTTGTGTGTGTGTGTTTGTGTGTGTGTGTGTGTGTGTGTGTGTGTGTGTGTGTGTGTGTGTGTGTGCGTTTGTGTGTGTGTTTGTGTGTGTGTATTCTAAAGAGAAAATCTCCTTTATGAAGTCTCAAAATTTAAAGGAATAAAAAAAAAGAAGGAACAAACAGTAAACAATGTTATGAAAAATTAATAATTAAAAATAAATACATTAATTAATCAATAAAACAACCCAACAAAAAATGTTTTATCTAAGTTATAATAGTAATCGTGGGGAAATTAAAAAAAAAAAAGTCTAAAAAAAATCTCTCACACTGTTTATGCTTGAGGTACACATACCTCTGTACATCATCACACTGTCTCTCCATATACGACTGCCAAAAACTTTCTCCAGACAGATCTGAATACCTGGCTGTCTCCAGAGACGCCGTTTCATCTTTCTGCTGATAAAATGGTAAAGGAACGTTCCGGAGAAGACGGGAATAATTATCTCAGCGTTCAGTCCATTCACACGTCGTGCAGCAGCAAACACGCTATAATAAGGCACAAGTTTCTTACTTTAATTAAAAGCACCACCGACGCAGCCAAACGAGGCGGCACGATCGCACACACGCCAGACGCCACAGCGAGGCACACGAGTCGATCGTCACAAAGTGCTGTGAGGAGACTAGCTAGCTTCACCACAACAAGGAGAAAAAAAAAAAAACCCTCCAGCTTCTAGCAATTACTCTAAATCATGTCTAACTGTGCAGAAACAAGGTGGTATGACTTCTTTATGCTTCCTGCTGAGGTATTCCTATAGATGTAAAATGTACGGAAAGAAATGACATCACGTTAAACTGTTTTTTTTTTGTTTTCTTTGCGTCTTCACTTCACTCCGCTATTATGAACAAGTTGGTTTCTTTTCCTGCAGCAGGATTGAACCGGTTCTCATTATGGTGCACTCAAGCTTTGATTCCTGTCATTCTGATTTGCATAAAAATGTCTCGGTTAAGGGAAAGAAGAAACTTTGGCTGGAGGAAGTTAGCAGCACAGCTCCATCACGTCTCAGTGGATCTTTTTAGCCAGAAGAAAAATATTTGCTAGGAGACTATTTAAATTTCCCTCACTGGGATCCAAAATATTCCAGAAGAAAGTTTGCTCAAGAAGAATTTTTTTGTTTCAGAAAGATGACAAACGGGTTAAGTCCAAAAGTTTATATTTGCTGAGGAAATCTGTTTGGAAAGCTGACTTCCGGTTGGGGATGCTGTTTTTGGGTGTTGTTACAGTATGCCATGTGTCAATCAATTTATAGACCCTTTTCCAGCCTCCTTACATCGGTGCGTTTGAGCGTCATCCTTCAAACAGTGGGAATAGTTTGGGAATAGTTTGGGAATAGTCACCAAACACAAAGACCCAATCTTGAAAAAAAAAATAGACTAATCATAGCTAATTCAGCTTTAACTAACAATCTGTTGAAGCCCCACCCACTTTCTCTGCTTGATATTATATTTGCTTGAAAATTTGTCTGATGCAACAGAAGTGTCTCAGAAGTGAAATAGAAATTGTTCTGAAAATGGCCAAAATTGAGCAAAGGAATATTAAATAGGTGTACATTTATGTGTTAATGCTACTGGTAATGGGAAAGCTATTAAAGACGTTAGTGCGCTTTGCTTTGCTCGATTGCATCGGTCTGAGGGATGCAAGATCTCTGTAAACTGGGCTGGATAAGGAAAAATCTGAGCACTCAGATCTCCAGTGTAAAGCTTCTCCAGGCTGCTTGGGTGTAATGAGACTCCAACTAGAAGCAGGACATGAGGATGGATCAGACAGGTCCAGGAAGCAGAAGGTTTCAGGATCTCATGTGACAGTATGATTCATGTAGTCATCTACGTACCTTAAAGGTGGGGTCTCGGTTGTTTGAAAGCCAATGTTGACATTTGCAATCACCAAAACAAACACGCCCCTAACCCAAATGGGTCCCACCCCTGTTTTGATAGCTGTATTCTGTTAGTCCTACTTCTTACCTTATCGTTAGCCTTTCTTCACTTTCTTTCTTTGCTTTTATCTTCCGTGTGAATGTAAAAACCGTTTTCTGCTAATGTCACACATGCGCACTGAACACTCTCTTCGCCCATATTGACAAGACACGCCCTTTTCTGCTCATTGGCTACATGTCAGTTTTGTTTGGCGGCCCCAATGCAGTTTTCTGAAGCATCTCTCAAACAACGGAGAAAGCACCTTTAAATACAGCAGGAGAATTAAAAGTGACATCCACTAGAGGGCAGGAGAGAGCCCTAAAAGCTTGTTGACATTAGCATGTTTAGCATAACATTTTACGCTAACTCAGAAGAGCTAACTCTTCTTGGATGCGTACATGACTGTTGGATGAGCCGTGTCGTCGTCTCTTTAAACCTTTCCACCATCGTTAATGATCAAAATATATCACAAACTATGACCTTGCATTTAAAATATCGACTAATCTAGAAGATACACAGGATTTGTAATAGGTTGTTGTGCGTCCTTATACGGCCAAAAATATGTGCGTCTGTACTTTATGTATTACATACGAATAAAGGCAGCCATGTTGTACAGTCACAAGTATAACAAGTAGCACCGCAGATTTAACCTCCCGGCAGATGCAACCAGGTTTTCAGCTATATATACTAAAATACTGCAAAATAATTCGTTTTAATTCTGTGATCCCAAGAGCTGCAAAGCTTGGCTTTCAGGGATTTTCCTCCAAAGGACAAACCATTTCAGTTTGATTTTTTTCATATACCTCAAAAAAGACTCCAATGAGGTGGGACAGAACGAAGACATTTAGAAGTTCTGGTGATATTATAGTTTGCTCTCAGGAGGAGTTTCTTTTTATAAGTAGCATCTAATAGATGACCACCTATTTTGACCAACTCTCTTGAAGGGTGCCAATAATTCTGGATTGGAACGCGATGGTGATTCTTCCCATCAAGGCCACATCCCGTTCCATTGCTAATCATCGAACGTGTCACCTCTGAACGAACACTCCAGCATCAGCATTTAATGTACGAATAGACCGTCTCCTTCACAGGAGCCGCGCTTCCTTTCATCTCTTTCTGGCCTTTGTCTTTTCCGTCATCATCACCTTCTACTTTTTCTTTAAAGGATCAATTCCAAGCCCCTTTATTAAAGCTTGAACGTGTATAATTCAAAGCGCCGATGACACCCTTGTCACGGCAGCCTGCCAGAGCTCCTAGCTTTTATCCGACGAGCTGTCAGTGGAGAACAGAGCGACGACGCGGGAGCTCCGAGTCACGATCCAGATTAAGGAACACACTCCTTGTGCGGCAGACTTTGGAGCACTGACTTTCACACTGTGCTGTCTGGCTTCATGATAAAGATAAGAGGAATATTTAAAAGAAAGGACAGCAGAGAGGAGATGTAGAAAAAGATTTTTTTACCCATATTCTCCCATATTAATTAAATGGATGTTTTTTTAGACTGTACTAAAAGAAGTTCTTCCACACCACAGTTAAATTTGAAGATGTTTACTAGAGCACCCGAGTCATGTTAAGTCCATCTGGCACTTCAGTTGGGTGTGTTAGTTGGTTGGGGCATGGCAGTTGGGGGCGTGTCAAATGGTAGTGTTTTGGTTGGGGTATGGCAGTTGGGGTGTGTCAGTTGGTTGGGGGTTTGTCAGTTGGGGCGTGTCAGTTGGTTGGGGCATAGCAGTTGGGGTTTATCAGTTGGTTGGGGTCATGTCAGTTGGGACATGTCAGTTGGTTGGGGGCATGTCAGTTGAGGTCTGTCAGTTGGGGCATGTCAGTTGGTTGGGGGCATGTCAGTTGAGGTGTGTCAGTTGGGGCATGTCAGTTGGTTGGGGGCATGTCAGTTGGGGCATGTCAGTTGGTTGGGGGCATGGCAGTTGGGGCATGTCAGTTGGTTGGGGGCATGGCAGTTGGGGCATGTCAGTTTTGGGCATGGCAGTTGGGGCATGTCAGTTGGTTGGGGGCATGTCAGTTGAGGTGTGTCAGTTGGGGCGTGTCAGTTGGTTGGGGCATGGCAGTTGAGGTCTGTCAGTTGGGGCGTGTCAGTTAGTTGGGGCATGTCAGTTGGTTGGGGGCATGGCAGTTGGGGCATGTCAGTTGGTTGGGGGCATGTCAGTTGAGGTGTGTCAGTTGGGGCATGTCAGTTTGTTGGGGGCATGTCAGTTGTGGCATGTCAGTTGGGGGCATGTCAGTTGGGGCATGTCAGTTGGTTGGGGGCATGGCAGTTGGGGCATGTCAGTTGGGGGCATGTCAGTTGGGGCATGTCAGTTGGTTGGGGGCATGTCAGTTGAGGTGTGTCAGTTGGGGCATGTCAGTTGGTTGGGGGCATGTCAGTTGGGGCATGTCAGTTGGTTGGGGGCATGTCAGTTGGGGCATGTCAGTTGGTTGGGGGCATGGCAGTTGGGGCATGTCAGTTGGTTGGGGCATGGCAGTTGGGCCGTGTCAGTTGGTTGGGGGCATGGTAGTTGGGGCATGTCAGTTGGTTGGGGCATGTCAGTTGGGGCATGTCAGTTGGGGCATGTCAGTTGGTTGGGGCATGTCAGTTGGGGCATGTCAGTTGAGGTGTGTCAGTTAGTTATGGGCGTGTCAGATGGGGTGTGTTGTTTGGCGCGTTGCGGGTCTGTTGGTTGAAGGTGTGTTAGCACATCAGCTGGGTGTGTCAGTTGTGGGCGTGTCAGTAGGGGGTGTGTTTACAGACATATTTATATGAAAATAGGAAGAATAGAGTTTTGTGAAAAGTTAAAGATAAAAATGTCCACATGTACACACGCGTCAAAAGGAGCTTTATTTAACGTTCTGATTAATGAATGAAGTCCATTTCACTTTTTAATTTTCCAGAGAAAGAGAGAATAAACTCTATTTCTTTTTTTTTTTATCGTCGCAGGCTGCTCGATGCTCCCGGGTGTGAAAGCTGTATTGTTGCAGCACTTTGAGCACCGAGGCGATCCATCAGCCTCAGAGTGTGTCCGAATGATGACATCACACTCTGATAAAGGCCCTTTTACTGGCTTGAGGTCATCAGTGGGAAGACAGAGGCATAATCATCAGCCTGCACGCCGAGAGCGAGAGCGTCGCTAATCTGCCTTTATACTTGACGAGATCCGTACAGCAAATAAAGATAAAGAAAAAACCCTGAAAGAACAACATGATCCCTTTCTTGCCTGTTCACATGCAGACGGCCACTGATGAGATTCCCGTCGAGAGAAAAATTCCCTGGATGTTTTTTAACTAGAGTGTGATTACATGCTCTCTGTCCACAGTAAGAAATGAAAGTCGTCGCTTTTAGAGTAAGTGGTGTGATTTTTATTTTATTTATCTGTGAGTAAATAAATACAGATGTATACACACCAAGAACATAATACACTTTAATGTGAGGGAGTGTGTGTGTGTGAGTGTGTGAGTGAGTGAGTGAGTGAGTAGTTGATTGATTGATTGAGTGAGTGAGTGTGAGTGAGTGACTAAATGAGTGTGTAAGTGAATGATTAAGTAATTGATTGAGTGAGTGAATGAGTGAGTGAGTGAGTGAGTGAGTGTGAGTGAGCGAGTGAGTGTGTGAGTGAGCGAGTGAGTGAGTGAGTGAGTGAGTGAGTGAGTGAGTGAGTGAGTGAGAGTGAGTGAGTGAGTGAGTGAGTGAGTGAGTGTGTAAGTGAGTGAGTGTGTAAGTGAGTGAGTGTGTAAGTGAGTGAGTGTGTAAGTGAGTGAGTGAGTGAGTAGTTGATTGATTGATTGATTGAGTGAGTGAGTGTGAGTGAGTGAGTGACTAAATGAGTGTGTAAGTGAATGATTAAGTAATTGATTGAGTGAGTGAATGAGTGAGTGAGTGAGTGAGTGTGAGTGAGCGAGTGAGTGTGTGAGTGAGCGAGTGAGTGAGTGAGTGAGTGAGTGAGTGAGTGAGTGAGTGAGTGAGAGTGAGTGAGAGAGTGTGAGTGAGCGAGTGAGTGTGTGAGTGAGCGAGTGAGTGAGTGAGTGAGTGAGTGAGTGAGTGAGTGAGTGAGAGTGAGTGAGAGAGTGAGTAAGAGTGAGTGAGTGAGTGAGAGTGAGTGAGTGAGTGAGTGAGAGTGAGTGAGTGAGTGAGAGTGAGTGAGTGAGAGAGTGAGTGAGTGAGTGAGAGTGAGTGAGTGAGTGAGTGAGTGTGTAAGTGAGTGAGTGAGAGTGAGTGAGTGAGTGAGTGAGTGAGTGAGAGTGAGTGAGTGATAGAGTGAGTAAGAGTGAGTGAGTGAGTGAGAGTGAGTGAGTGAGAGTGAGTGAGTGAGTGAGTGAGTGAGTGAGTGAGAGTGAGTGAGTGAGTGTGTAAGTGAGTGAGTGAATGAGTGAGTGAGTGAGTGTGTAAGAGAGTGAGTGAGTGTGTGAGTGAGTGAGTGTGTAAGTGAGTGAGTGAGTGTGTGAGTGAGTGAGTGAGTGAGTGTGTAAGTGAGTGAGTGTGTAAGTGAGTGAGTGAGTGAGTGTGTAAGTGAGTGAGTGAGTGAGTGAGTGAGTGTGTGAGTGAGTGAGTGAGTGAGTGAGTGAGTGTGTAAGTGAGTGAGTGAGTGAGTGTGTAAGTGAGTGAGTGTGTGAGTGAGTGAGTGAGTGTGTAAGTGAGTGAGTGTGTAAGTGAGTGAGTGAGTGAGTGTGTAAGTGAGTGAGTGTGTAAGTGAGTGAGTGAGTGAGTGTGTAAGTGAGTGAGTGAGTGAGTGTGTAAGTGAGTGAGTGTGTAAGTGAGTGAGTGAGTGAGTGTGTAAGTGAGTGAGTGTGTAAGTGAGTGAGTGAGTGAGTGTGTAAGTGAGTGAGTGTGTAAGTGAGTGAGTGAGTGTGTAAGTGAGTGAGTGTGTAAGTGAGTGAGTGAGTGAGTGTGTAAGTGAGTGAGTGTGTAAGTGAGTGAGTGAGTGAGTGTGTAAGTGAGTGAGTGTGTAAGTGAGTGAGTGAGTGAGTGTGTAAGTGAGTGAGTGTGTAAGTGAGTGAGTGTGTAAGTGAGTGAGTGAGTGAGTGTGTAAGTGAGTGAGTGTGTAAGTGAGTGAGTGTGTAAGTGAGTGAATGAGTGAATGAGTGAGAAACTCTTTGATTACTGGCTACATCTGTAATTTGTACTTTTTCTGAAGTCGGTATCAGGTTTGTTACCATGACAACAGCAGCAGGTGTGTTCAATGTTTAAAGACTAGCTTCATTTATATAGCATGTTGATTAGTTTACTATAAACCCAGGCTACATCCTGCTTATACACCACAACAGTGGGTTTTTTCTTCGGATCAGAAAATGAACACATCTAAATGCTGCGGTGACGTTTTGTCTACTGAGACGTTACGGTAACGTTAATGAGAGGAGTCTCCGGTGTCGGCTCTCTCTTAGGGGATGAGTTTCTGACTCACCTAATGTTCCTCAATAAGATTAAACATAACTCTAAACGGATGAAAAGAGTACAGTGTACTTCATTAATAATTAATAGGAAATTTCATCTGTAGTGATGTTGAAGGGAAAATAATCCACTGCGAGGTTTATTATGTGTATTATGTTTATACAATAGCATGGTTCTTTGTGTTTTATTTATTGTAGTACCATAACAGCTCCAGAAAAGCGTTCTCTAAGGATCCCTGGATGGATATGAGATTTCAGCCTCAAAAGCCTTTTGTAATGGAGAAACCCTCTGTTCCCTGTACAACCATTAAGGGGTCCACAGATGACACAGGAACACATTAGAGTTGGTTTGGGATAATTAAATCACTAATGTTATTTTGAGTGCAGCCTGTAATGTGATACTCAACTCGCTTATCCCTATGAAAAAGTGTGTGAGTGAGTGAGTGAGTGAGTGAGTGAGTGAGTGAGTGAGTGAGTGAGTGAGTGAGTGAATGAGTAAGTGTGTGACTGAGTGAGTGTGTGACTGAGTGTGTGAATGAGTGAGTGAGTGAGTGAGTGAGTGGGTGAGTGAGTGAGTGAGTGAGTGAGTGAGTGTGTGAATGAATGAGTCAATGAGTGAGTGTGTGATTGACTGAGTGAGTGAATGAGTGAGTGTGTGATTGACTGAGTGAGTGAATGAGTGAGTGAGTGAATGAGTGAGTGTGTGAATGAATGAGTCAATGAGTGAGTGTGTGATTGACTGAGTGAGTGAATGAGTGAGTGAGTGAATGAGTGAGTGTGTGATTGACTGAGTGAGTGAATGAGTGAGTGAGTGAATGAGTGTGTGAATGAGTGAGTGAGTGAGTGAGTGTGTGAATGAGTGTTTGAGTGAGTGAGTGAGTGAGTGTTTGAGTGTGTGAATGAGTGTTTGAGTGAGTGAGTGAGTGAGTGACTGAGTGAGTGAGTGACTGAGTGACTGAGTGAGTGTTTGAGTGAGTGAATGAGTGACTGACTGAGTGACTGACTGAGTGAGTGAGTGAGTGAGTGAATGAGTGAGCGAATGAGTGAGTGAGTGAGTGTGTGAGTGAGTGTGTGAATGAGTGAGTGAGTGAGTGTGTGAATGAGTGAGTGAGTTTTGTTTCTTTGTAATTTTTCTGCTGTAAGAAGGACATTATGTTCACTTCATCACACCACGCTGCTGTTCACTGCTTTCCTCTAACCACATTCCGTGAAGTGTTTTACTCCTTACAGAATATTTCAGAAAGATCTCTCTCTCTCTCTCTCTCTCTCTCTCTCTCTCTCTCTCTCTCTCTCTCTCTCTCTCTCTCTCAACGCCTACACGGGTATAAAAATAAGCATAGACAAGCTGTTGGAGTAGACGCAAGGTGCTTAGCACTTCTTTATAAGAAAATCGTGCCATTTCCAAAAGGAGTTACTAGAACGCTCCATATGGCGCCTCGGAAAAGTGCACATCCTGCCGTAGAAATGGCGCACGCAGCTCCGCAGCATGTGGCGGCGAGAAACGAATCGATACGGAGCCACTCTCTCACTCAGGGAACACTTGATGAAGTGTCTTGTTATCCAGTCAAAGTGCTGACTCCTGGTTTCTAGGACATTTACAGCATTTGCACGAAGTCGTCTCCCTCTCCCTCTCCCTTTCTCTCTCTCTCTCTCTCTCTCTCTTTCTACTACCCGGGGTGTTCCTTCCTCCACGCCATAAATCAAATCCGGCTTTTTTTCTAAAGCTGAAGATTGCTCCTGTGTAAACACAACGGGCCTCGAAAGCCTGCCTCCGCATTACATTCCTGTTTGTTCATTAAATATTAACCCGGCCGTGCCGCCCCGTGCCGCCCTCTTGCCTCACCAGCTCCCTCCTGAAATAGATTCTCATATTGTGGAAGCGTTTGTTTGGCCGCGCTCGGCTCGTGCTGAAGGGCATTACTGATATAATCGGATCTCACCGTGTCTCCTGGAGAGAACATTTTTTAATCACTCTCTGGCTCGCTCTGCTGACTCGGAAGGTTCTCTCAGAGAACGTAATAAAATAAGCGGCACAAGAATAACAAAAAACACACGACTTCCTAATTATTCATTTAAGATGATTGAGTTCTGGAGTCTGTTCGAAGATGGACGTCGACGCACTCGTTGTCATACGTCAGCGTTTCTATAGTAACAGGGAGCTCACAGGATGAAGGCTGAAGATAACCGTCGTGTTAGTTGACAAACCGACACGTAGAACCGTAACCATTGCTGTGGTGATGGAAAGATTTCTGTAACGAGGCATTTGTTTAACATTTTAACAGAAGCCTTTTGTACCAGCACTTTTGTACGGGTGACACATCTTACCAGGGTTTGGGATTTGATTCCTGACACCACCCTTTGTGGGTGGAGTTTGAATATTCTCCCTGAGCTTCAGGGGTTCCTTTCACGTTCCCAGGTTTTCTTCACCAATTCAAAAACATTCATTGTAGTATGATTGGCTTCTCTAAATTGTCTATACTGCGTGAGACTGATGTTTTTGTACCCAGTCCAGTCCCCTGGGATAGACTCCAGGGCCTGTCTGGATGGATGGATGGTTGGATGGATAGATAGATAGATAGATAGATAGATAGATAGATAGATAGATAGATAGATAGATAGATAGATAGATAGATAGATAGATAGATAGATAGATAGATAGATAGATAGATAGATAGATAGATAGATAGATAGATGGATGGATGGGTTTCTTGGCAACATGGCAAGCTGTGAGTTTATATGGTCTTCAAGAGATGTTCAAGAGAAAGAAAAAAAAAGTCAAGCTTGTGAACATTTTTAATCACAGAAACTCCACGTCATCGCACCATCTTTTCTTCTTCATTCCTTCTCTGAGATTCTCCATGCAGTCGTTCAGCCACTTTTCTCATTCGATTTTCTATTTGTTGATATTTAATCTAATGCACCGTGTGAGTGCATTTCATGTGCAGCTTTTAGTGAGTTTTGCACATTTCTACCAGAGAGATCATCTGATCTGATCTGAGAGGCTTATCCTAAATAAATAAATAAATAAATAAATAAATAAATAAATAAATAAATAAATAAATAAATAAAATTAAATAGTATTATAAATATAAATAGTGTAAGTAGAATTATTTATGAGCTTGGATCCATATTGGTGCCTTCCATGTTCTCCAGTTTGTCCCAAAATTATTCCAGCAGGAGTCCAGCAGCTCTAAATGACCCCAACATGGTGTCGAGAAGTTAGCATTATCACTGTGTTTGGATTAGCAAGTTTTAATAGTTACCTGATTTAACCGAGACAGGATAAAGTAGATAAAGCCACAAGAAAGATTTATGCTGGGTGAGGTAGCAGTGGCTAAAATCTGAATAAATAAATAAAGGTACATTTACATCATTTGGCAGATGCCCTTTACATTATCTCATTTATGATACAGGTGAGCAATTGAGGGTTAAGGGCCTTGGTCAGGGGCCCAACAGTGGCAGCTTGGTGAGCATAGGATTGAACTGACAACCTTCCGATTGGTAGCCCAACACCTTAACCACTAGGCTACCTACAGTACAGTAGGTACAGATAGAAGGTTGGCACTAAATGTAAAATCCCAGGATTTGTTTTGCTGTCTATATAAAAAAAGGTGATCCTGTACAAATAGGGCTTTTATACTAACACATCAGTCACCAGAGTGTTATATAAATAAAGCTTTGTCTTTGTCACTTTTGTCTTTTGCACTTTTCTCTGAAAGGAAAACTATTGCTTTTTGTTTTGTTTATCTTCAGATTCTGTACGTGGACGTTGCTCTGCAGTGCGTTTGCTTTAACATCCGTTTAGTCACTCGTCTGCTGGGTTTAATTGCATTATGGAAACGGCACATCTAACAATTTGTGTTCATTTGTTTCCATCTCGGAATAATTAATCCGGTGATCATCAACAGTTCACGCTCCTGTTTACTAGCTCTCTAATACACTAGCGTGAAAAGGCCAGAGATTTCCACAGAGCTCCAGCAATGACATAAAGAGCTTCTGGAGGCTTGAATAGCAGCATTCAGCTCATCAGCTCCGGCTCATCACATGATATTTATTCATCTTCTGTTGGCAGAAATTGTCTTACATGAGTATCCACAGTGGTGTGTGTAAGAACTTACCCTGTGATCTCTCTCTTTAAATGTAGTGTTATGAGCTGGAAGTGAAACGAATTTGAAAGTGATGAGATGCCATGAATAGATCTAGGAACCAAATTTGTGACAGAAATGTGGGGGATTGTTTTCTCAAATTTTTTTTTTTTTAATTTCTAAAATAATTGTACAATACCAATGATTTTCCTTTACACTTCATTATTATTATTATTATTATTATTATTATTATTATTATTATTATTATTATTATTATTATTATTATTATTGTTGTTGTTGTTGTTGTTGTTGTTGTTGCTGTTATTATTATTATTATTATTATTATTATTATTATTATTATTGTTGTTGTTGTTGTTGTTATTATTATTATTACTATTTTATTATTATTATTATTATTATTATTAGTAGTAGTAGTAGTATTGGTGTCTGCTGCTCCTTTTATTGTTCATTTATTATTATTATTATTATTATTATTATTATTATTATTATTATTATTATTATTATTATTATTATTATTTATTTTTATTTTTATTTTTATTTTTATTTTTTATTAAACAACAGTCCCCTGTGGTGATCCAGAGCCCACTGTAGCTTCAGATTTCTCTTCTCAGCCGAAACTTACTTAATGTAATCTTCCCCCACATCTGCCACAAGAACTGTTGCTTATAAAAGGTTTTTGTTTCTTTCTACCATTTGTGAACACTAGACACTTTCACATCCCGAAAATCCGAGGAGATATTTTGTTCCGTGAATTACTCGAATCAGCCGAAAGTCACCGAGGTCACTGAAGATCTTGACTTGTTTGATACATTAGCTGATTGGATCGTTAGCATGATTTAAGACCATTACTTTTCCAACAACATTACGACGTGTAGGAAAGTGAGCGGTTCGGTGTTGGTGCCTACTGTATAGTGTGCATTTGTGAACGTTGGTGCTTTTGTTGTGTTGCTGGATTAAAAAAGCTCACCAGTAGATGCTCCGCTTGTTAGAATAAGCTCACATTTAATGATGCAAACGTTGCTGGTGTTTTTGTCCGAGCCTTTTGAGAATTGCGACTCGGCCCAAACTTGTTACACCATGCGCTGTAATAGCCACCCTCAAAGCACCGAGGATATTCATCACCTCTGGCTCGACCTCCTACATCCTCCCTGCCTACACAGATGCCCCCTCCACCTCTTCACCCAATTCCCCACCAAGTTCCTACCTCAATTAAGCGCTCTGTTGTGTCCTCGGATGAAAGCGGATGCTGGACTCCCTCCAGCTTCTCCCTCCACACTCCTCCTGTTATTTCACTCCATGCTCAGCTGTCTTCGTCCCTTATTAGAGCTTCGGCTTTGGACCTCGGCAGGTCACTGGACTCTCGACTGGGGTTTGGTTTCTACTGTGTTTAAAGAGTCAGAGAGAAAAGACAAAGCGCTTAATTGGCAGCAGTCGGGTGTGCACACGCTTTCAATTATCACCGCTGCCCAGGTGAAAGTTTATTTCTTCCCGAGAAGGTATCACAATCTCCATCATGTCAGATTTCAAGAATTCCAGATGTTTATCCAGACGAGCACAAAATGTTAATTAGTGATTTAGCTTAGGCGTATGAACATTCCGTGTTCATTACATTCAAACGAAAACAGTGTTCTAGCGAGGCTAGAAATGAGGTTCCTCTGGGCGTTGTGTCCGTGACAGGGTGAAGATCTCAGCAATCCAAGAAGTAAAGCTGCTGTTCCTTCCAATTAAGATGTTTTGGGTTCCCTGTAGATTGAGATGGAGAAGATAATAGGCATGTTACACTGGACGGAGACCTCAGATCAGACCTTAGATCAGACCCAGAACATGCTGGATAGTTTATATCCCACTGTTGGTAATGTTCAGGATTCATCAAGGAGGAGCTGGAATCTTTGGCTGGGGATGGATGGATGGATGGATGGATGGATGGATGGATGGATGGATAGATAGATAGATAGATAGATAGATAGATAGATAGATAGATAGATAGATAGATAGAAGGAATCTGTTCTAGTACAAAAGCTCCACAGTGTGAACAGAATGACTTTGACAAGACATGAACACATATATAATATAGAAAGTTGTATGTACAGTGGAAAAATGTGCAAATTGAAATATGTATAAAATAGTATGTGTTTTAAGTAAATAGTGTAAGAATAGTGTTGTGTGTTCTGTGTATGTCAAGTGTTCATCAGATGGATCACCTGAGGGAAGAAACTAATCCTATGTCTGGTTGTTCTGGTGCTCAGGGCTCTGTAGCATCGACCAGATGGCAACAGGTCAAAGAGCGAGTGTGCTGGATGTGAGGGGTACAGAGTGAGTGTGCTGGGTGTGAGGGGTACAGAGGGAGTGTGCTGGATGTGAGGGGTCGACAGTGAGTGTGCTGGATGTGAGGGGTCCAGAGTGAGTGTGCTGGATGTGAGGGGACCAGAGTGAGTGTGCTGGATGTGAGGGGTCCTGAGTGAGTGTGCTGGATGTGTGGGGTCCTGAGTGAGTGTGCTGGATGTGAGGGGTCCTGAGTGAGTGTGCTGGGTGTGAGGGGACCAGAGTGAGTGTGCTGGATGTGAGGGGAACAGAGTGAGTGTGCTGGATGTGAGGGGTCCTGAGTGAGTGTGCTGGGTGTGAGGGGTACAGAGTGAGTGTGCTGGATGTGAGGGGACCAGAGTGAGTGTGCTGGATGTGAGGGGAACAGAGTGAGTGTGCTGGATGTGAGGGGTCCTGAGTGAGTGTGCTGGATGTGAGGGGACCAGAGTGAGTGTGCTGGATGTGAGGGGTCCTGAGTGAGTGTGCTGGATGTGTGGGGTCCTGAGTGAGTGTGCTGGATGTGAGGGGTCCTGAGTGAGTGTGCTGGGTGTGAGGGGTCCTGAGTGAGTGTGCTGGATGTGAGGGGACCTGAGTGAGTGTGCTGGGTGTGAGGGGTCCTGAGTGAGTGTGTCCCTCTGTAGTCTTCTGAGGTCGGACTTGGTAGCTGAGCTGAATCAAACAGTTACTGAAGTGCAGAGAATGGATTCAATGATGGCAGTGTAGAACTGTTTCAGCAGATCCTGTGGCAGGTTGAACTTCCTAAGTTGGTGAAGCTGCTGAGCCTTTTTCACAATGGAATCAATGTGAATGTCACACTTCAGGTCCTGGGAGATTGTGGTTCCCAGGAATCTGACTGACTCCACTGCTGTAACAATGTTGTCCATGATGGTGAGCAGGGGGGTTTCTCCTGAAGTCCACGATCATCTCCACTGTCTTGAGCAAGTTCGGCTCCAACTTACAACGTGATCAAAACGTTTGTCTCTTGTTGGTGCTTAAATGTTACCCAGTTTGCTTGTGGGTCAGTAATTTGCCTCATAAACCAATAACATTATAAATTCTAAATTAGAAAAACATTCACTAATGGACCCCCAACTGACACATCCTCAAATAACACCCCGACTAACACATCCTCAAATAATACCCCCAACTGACACATCCTCAAATAACACCCCCAACTAACAACCTCAAATAACACCCCCAACCGAAACATCCCCAAATAACATACCCCAACTAACACATACCTAAATAACACACCCCAATTGACACACCCTCAAATAACACACCCCCAACTGACATGGCTCCAACTGACACACCACAAATAACACCCCCAACTGACACACCCAATATAACAACTGACAGGGCCCTTAAATAACATACCTCTATGTGTCACCCCCCCTAACTGACACAGACCCATTTAACCTCCAACTGAAATGCCGCTATCATGGAAACTTGGAGCTTAAAGAAGCTCGTAGCTCTGGGAAACTCTACCTCTGCTCTTTTGTACAAAAGAATGAATGCAGTCAATAAAGAACATTTACTACGTTTTCATGTTAGATTTTATTTTAACTTTGTGCACTGAGCTTTTACACTCGACTAAGAGCCAGTAACGAATTGGACTGAGCAAATTTTGATATATTTCCAAAAACCTAAAAAAATCTAAATCAAAAAATTCACACAAGAGAGAACACAAGAATATTCGATCAATTGATTTAAACATTTTTAAATACCTAAAGGCATTCATTTATTTGTTTGTTTGTTTGTTTATTACATTCTTTTCCAGAATAAATTATTTAAAATACTTGGACTATTTCATTATAGCTTATGTAACTCTTATAATGCATCACATTGGCATAATGGCATTTATTTATCTATCTATCTATCTATCTATCTATCTATCTATCTATCTATCTATCTATCTATCTATCTATCTATCTATCTATCTATCTATCTGTCTGTCTGTCTGTCTATCTATCTGTTTATTTATTTATTTATTTGTTTGTTTGTTTGTTTATTCATTCATTCATTCATTCCATTCTTTTCTAGAAAAATAAATATTTAAATAACTTGGACTATTTCATTATAGCTTATGTAACTCTTACAATGCATCACATTGGCATAATGGCATTTATTTATTTATTTATCTATTTATCTATTTTTTTATCTATTTTTTTATTTTTTTATTTTTATTCATTCATTCATTCATTCATTCATTCATTCATTCATTCCATCCTTTTCTAGAAAAAAGAAAAATATTTAAATAACTTGGACTATTTCATTATATCTTATGTAACTCTTATAATGCATCAAATTGGCATGATGGCATTTATTTATTTATTTATTCATTCCATTCTTTTCCAGAAAAAAATATTTAAATAACTTGGACTATTTCATTATATTTCATTATATAACTCTTATAATGGATCACGGGGAAAAAATGCTCTTAACACTCAGAAAGTGATTATTTAACAGAAAGAAGAAAGTGTTAAATATGATAATAATTTACGATGACGGATGGACGGATGAACTGAACGTTTTAGCCACACCTACTTTGCGTCGGCCAATCGCAGGCAGGGTCGCTTTGTTCCCAGTTGTGTGACTCGTATGCTAATTATTTATTTCAGGATTACATCAGATATTCTTTTAGTTCCTGTTCTCAGTTATGTGAGCGCTATAAACATTTGTTTCCTCACAGAGTCTCGTTTCCTCTTTTTCTATCTTACAGAACCAAAAGACAAAAAGTCTCACAGCTTGTTACAAACTTTCACATATCAGAAAACTTTAAAGCATCACTTCCACCTTTTCCGAGCACTGACGTCTTCCCTAAACGTTAAATAAACATCTCCTTACGGAAACCTTCACCGTATCTCTGATTACACACCTTGTTAAATCTGTTTCCCGCCATAGGAGTCCCTCTGTGTGTGTATGAGCTGTTACTATAGCAACCGTACCGTATCGGAGTAGAACGAGATGATTAATATAAACCTGGGGTTTGTAGCTGCAGAACCTGTTAGAGAAAATCAAGAATGGAGCATTCAGCAGATGTTATTATATAACTGCTGTCTGAGGAGTGTGTGTGAGGGTGTGTGTGAGGGTGTGTGTGTGTGTGTGTGTGTGTGGAGCCCACAACATTCAGTACAGACTCCAGTGGCCATGTTTGCTATTTAGAGAAGCCACAGCCACCATGCACACATACACACACACACACACTTCACATATACATACATAACCATATTGCATTAGCCCCATGTGAGAGGATCATAGGCTCACGCTATTGGTCGTTGCCATAACAATAGGGGCGGGGAGGCAAGCGGAGGTGGAGACTGAGTCTGATTATAAAATCCTTCACAGAGACACATTTGCTTCCTGTATTTTTCTTTCATATTTTCAGTTGTTGCTGTTTTTTTTTTTTGCTTCTCTCTCTCTCTCTCTCTCTCTCTCTCTCTCTCTCTCTCTCTGTCTCGGTGGTGGGGGGGAGGGACGGAGGGCCTCGTATGAAAAGCAGCAGAAGAGAAGGCAGTGCAGGAGCAGCCTGTGGAGACGGGGGACAGACTCTGAGTGTGTGTGTGTCCACCTCCAACTCTCACACACATACGCACACACATATCCCCCAGTTGTGGATTTATTAGTGTTGCCAAAGAAGCTGGAGGGCCTGGTGTCGTCCTCGTCCTCGTCCTCGTCCTCAGCAGCAGCAGCAGCAGCATCAGGGACACACAACGCTCCTCGTCCTCTCCTGTAAGTATAAACTGCAGTGCCACAAACATACGAGCTCTGATTCGGAAACAGGAACTTGTTGCTTTGATTTTTCAGGCTAGTCACGCTCCAGAGTGCCAGGCTGGAAGAGGTCACAGAGTGCGCGTGTGTGTGTGTGTGTGTGTGTGTGTGTGTGTGTGTGTTGATCTGTAGATCATTGACTAATTCATTCATCTGTTGAGGTGTTAAAATGCTTTACGATGCATCAGGATGCAAAACGAATGCTTTCTTTTTTTAAAACTTTGCTACTTGTTTATTTTCTTGCTCTCACACAACACATCAATGTTGCATCTTAAAACCACACACACACACACACACACACACACACACACACACACACACACACACACACACACACACACACACACACACACACACACACACACAGTGTTGTAGAGATGACTGGTTGTCCCAGAGGGAATTATTTCGTTTAGTTAGAGATCTGTTGTTGTTATCATGACCAGTTATTGTTATTATCAAAGTTATTACTTTTTATTTGTTACTCTTCAAGTTTGTTCTGTTAAAGTTGAATCCAAACCCACCTGAAAAACCTCGAAATAATGTTCACGTGGAGTATATTGTGTTCTCTCTATTGTGTGGGTGGAAAATACAGGAATAATACAGGAAGTTTTTTGAATAAAATAAATAATAATAATAATAAAATGCTCACTGAAAAAAAGGTGAAAAGGTATCATGTATATTTGAATAATAAACCAGATATTTGCATAATGTTTGAATATTTAAAAAGCGGGCTGTGATATTATTATTATTATTATTATTATTATTATTATTATTATTATTATTATTATTATTATTATTATTATTATTATTATTATGCTTGAAGCATTTGAAAGCCCATATATATAAGAAAAATTCAAGTCAAGTCAAACTCAAGTCAAACTGCAAACAAACAAACAAACAACAAACAAACAAACAAACAAACAACAAACAAACAAACAAACAAACAAACAAACAAACAAACAAGATACTCATCAGGATATGACACCATCTCTGAACTCTTTTTTTCTCCTCTTTTTAACTTGGTTATTTTCTTGCTCTCACACACCACATCAATGTTGCATTTTAAACACACACACACACACACACACACACACACACACACACACACACACACACACACACACACACACACACACACACACACACACACACACTTACTGTCTTATTGTCTTTACAAGGACCTTCTGCTGACCTCAATAACTAAAATGAAACCTTTCACATCTTTCATTTTATTTTGTTGTTTTTGTTTGTTAGTTTTTTATTTTTTTGTTTTTTTTTAATTGAAAAAAATATATATATATTTTCCTCATGAACACAAGCTTATTGTCAGGTACAAAGCGAATCAGATATTCAGGTTCCTTTTCCTTCTGTTTACTGAGGTCCCCAGTAAGAGATAAATACCTTTCTCCATACACACACATCCTGTTAAGTTCCTTCGTGAGCAATACAAGACTTGATTAAATATAAAAAAAAAGTCTAGAAATAAAGCGCCGCTTCGACAGCTAGCTAACCGGTTTTCATAGTGCTGATCTACGCACCAAACTTCTCATGACTCATAAATAAAGAGCTAAAAATTTCAGTAATAAAAGCAGGACTTGTGGAAAAGCGCAAGTCAGTCTTCCTCAAGCGAGAGCATAAAGATAATGTTAGCACGTCGAAAAGTAACTTCTCTTAAACAAGCATTAAAACGTAAAACAAAAATGTTTCGAATTTCTCAGTGTAGGTGATGACTCGCTACAATTCTTGATCGTTTCGTGTATTAAAGTGAAATGTAAATAAAATAAAAATGAAATCCACCATTTCTGTTAATTAGCATAAAGCCGCTAGCTGGTTGAGAGAATGATAACTTCGAAGGTCGAAGTTAAAAGAAAGGAAATTATTCATTAAGTATCCAACCACAGTCAAGTGGTTAGAAAAACGACTACATATCGATATAGTGATAAAATAATCACAGTAGAAACGAATACATCGGATAACGTCAATATCGTGACGTGATCTTTTAGTAAAATCGAATTCTAAAGTAAATAACACCCGAAGATTTCACTTCCTCAAGTACAAGCCTCAGCTCCTGAACTGTTCCGTCGCTCCAAGAGTTGTTTGTCTTTTTTTTATGACCAAAAACGCTCGATTTTGCAGCTTTTTTCAAATTTGTGATCTGATTTACTGTGTTTTAGGTGTTTTTTTGTGCCTCTTTGTGTTTTTTGTTTTGTTTTGTTTTGTTTTACATTAAACATTAAAACTTTGCTGAAATTTACAGCACAGGATTCACATCTGTAAGGACTTCCTATGATAGTCATCGTGTTGATATCACTCGATACGACAGAATAAATCCGTGGCCATGTTGAAAAAAAAACTTAAGTTTGCTTGAATTTTCGTTCATACTATCTGAAGGAGCGAGTGAAGACATTTTCTTCTGTGAACTTTCCAATAAAATCTTCTGAATATTGAACCGATTCCTCTCGGCTGTAGTTATGTTTATATTCCGGCTCTTCCGTTGAATATTGCGAGAGCTGAAACGGCTCGTTCTCGGCTCGAATGTTTGCTTTTGGCTTTGCTGTGACTCATAATAATTCACCTTGGCGTCTGAGTTAGTGCCTCTCGAGAAGGTGATTTCTGATAATTGCCCAGTTGAGTTTCACTGAACGGAGACAAATAAGAGGCATTATTGCTTATTGGAGTCAAATTAGAGTGGGAGAAATTACCTCTGAGAGATGAAATGGGCAAATAAGAAAGGAAAAGAAAAAGAGAGCATGGCTTCTGAGGGTGAGCTCCAGAGTCGATTATTGAGTTCGGGTCTGGAAAAACACGACCCTGTGAAGAGACAGAGATCTTAAATATCGCAGTAGGAACCGAGAGAGAGTCGGAAAAGGTTTAATAATGCAATATTGAAGAAAGTTACCGCCTCTGGAGCCAAATCAGCCCAATATCAGAAAAGCAATAACAGACACCGTCTGGGTTCTGGAGCGACGGGGGAGTAATAAGGAATATTTCCCTAAAATTGTCTATTTTTTTAAAAACATTTAATAGAGATCCATTGTCTTGTGTGCAAATGTTTGTACCCCCTTTCAGGACAGAATCTAATTTGCACTAAAAGGTTGATTTGTTTTGTTTTTCCCAACAACGGAAAAACGGACACATTTTAATGCTAACCTAACACGACTTTTTATTCTTTTACCCAAAAAGTAAACTTGGACCACAGTCAATCATATTACCTTCCTATTTTTATTAAAACCTCGATGATCGATTTTATATGATTAAATTTAATATCCATAAATCCACCGATTCATTGTGTGACTAAAAAAAACAACAACAATACAGATACAGTCAGGGATATTTCTAGCTATCATGAATTACGGATTTATTTTCTTTACTATTACAAGTGAAAAACGTTCTAAAACAGTAAGATACTCACAATCAGAGAAATACACCAAAAATTCTCCTTTCCTTTGAATGTGATATAAATATTCTCTAATAACTTCCTGACTCTAATAATGCCCTGACTGGCTTCATCATAAACTTCCTCTCTCCTTGACATTTCTAATAGCTTCCTCTGAAATGAGGGCTTTTTCCTCTGAAAAAGTTCTCACTGATGTTGACATTGACATGATGTTTGGTTTTCATCTTGTTGCCAGATTCGGTACGTTTGTGTACATTTTCTACTTTAATTGTGGTCAAACTGCCAACACCGTCACACCACAGGTACCAAGTGTGAGAGCTAAGACAACGCAAGCTTCTAATGAGACATGTGAAGCCGACATGAACTGCTGGAACTTGTGGAAACAAATCGGCCCGCTTCCATATACATTCAGTGACTGACAGGTGAGAGGAAGATTAAGCCCCTCCCACCCATAGTGCACTACCAATTTAGCTCACTTGGTCTGTGAGGTGTTTTTTTTTTTTTTATTTTAGTCAGACATGGAAAGGAGGTCACGCTAAACTAACATGGTGATCATTGGATTTGCAGGTCAGCGGTGGAGATTGCCTCTCAGCTCGTCCTCTTCACTCTCCATGTTTTGTTAATGCTGCTGTTCATGGTCCTGTGAGCTAATAGCCCCTTTTTACCATGTGCACAATGCCCAGGGCTCGCCACTATTATCAGCCCTGATTGACATTCAATACAAACCCACAGCATGTTTGGTTTGGACAGGTATACTCGTCTAATGCTGTGTGTGTGTGTGTGTGTGTGTGTGTGTGTGTGTGTGTGTGTGTGTGTGTGTGTGTGTGTGTGTGTGTGCGTGTGCTCAGATTTGGGGAAGTGTATTTAGTTAAACATGGTGCTGATGACATAAATCGTTGCTAGTCTGTGAATGGATGAAGGATTAAAAAAAAGCAGGAGAATATTTGCAGCTTTGATTCCAGGATGTAGAGCATTTTATTGTCCAATAAAATATACACGGGTCGATACAACATCCATTCGTTCGAATGCCTTACCATTTCCATGGCAACAGCTCATTTACAGGGACTAGTACACTGAACTTTTTTTAAGTGTATTGTTGATTATTTGTGAAATCGCAATGTTTTCTGTAAGGAGATGTTTATTTATTTGACGTTTATGGAAGGAGTCTCCGGTGTCAGTCCGAAGTAAAGCTCCGACTTTATCTGAGTTTAACTTCGGGAACGTTCGTGTCATCAAGTGTTACTGTAAATGGATAAAAAGTACGACGTGTCATCATCAAGTGATACAAACGTTTACTGAAGAAAATATACAAAATCATTTCTATACTTTTTTTTATTATTGAAATTTGTCCATATTTCAGTCTTTTATATCAGTTAATAAAAAATGAACATGTTAAGTAATCGTTCAACAACTTCATATATTTCAGCATCTGATCAA
This sequence comes from Tachysurus fulvidraco, assembly GCF_022655615.1. Taxonomy (NCBI): domain Eukaryota; kingdom Metazoa; phylum Chordata; class Actinopteri; order Siluriformes; family Bagridae; genus Tachysurus; species Tachysurus fulvidraco. Next base: position 3,156,578 of record NC_062519.1, on the reverse strand, counting down.
TGTATTGGTTCTAAAGAAATTTAGAACGCATCCTGTAATCGAATCAAATCTCACAAATCCACGATCGAGGGGAAACACAGAAATTGAAATGGACCAGGAGGGAAATAAACCGCTGGTAAATCACAAGTGTTACACAATCGTGACTAAAGTGGAGGGAAAATCAGGACAGGGATGAAGAGTCATGGGATCACATCATTCTTTTTTTCATGTCCTCTTTTACAGATTACAGGACTGGGTGAGATTTCTGACACATGGAAGTAAAATGTGAGCTGAAATAGAACTGTATATTTGGGGGGGGGGGGTGTTAATTGTATTGAAATGACAGCAAAAGATTGACAGTTGATAGAAATGCTAAAGAGCTTCTGAGAGCTTTTTAACTAAAAATCTTGCTCGATCTGCAGATTCCTTGCTAACGTTAACGCTCTAATGCTCTAATGCTCTAATGCTTTTTTGCTTGTTTAGAGGTTATGACGTGCGGTGAGTCAGGCGTGAACATATTAAACATACACAAGCTGGTGATATTTCTGGACTGTTTAGGTGGCAACTGTACACAAAAAACATGGCAGGCCTACGAGAGATGATTGTGTTATTGAGATACTTTGATTTTAAAGGCATAAAAAAAATTTATTCAGTTATTATTTATCACAGCTGTGTATCGATGGAGGTAAATAATTCATAAAATAATCCAAAACTCGTGTTAGTTTGATTTTAGAGCAGGCACGTGCACCAAATCTGGACCGTGCACTCAGTAGTTCAGATGACGAATTTATATACATGTTGAATTCTCTAATTTGATTGGCTAAGACATGTACGTGGCTGGTTCACTCTGCAACATGAAGGCAGTGGTTCGTGGTTTTCCGAGTTCTTTAGTCGTAAATACGACGTCCGGTGCGTTCGAGTCACATCCGTTGAAGCGAGATGGACATGAAGCTTAATTAACTACAAAAAATACAGTAACCTTTATTAACCTGTATCATAAAATGAAGGACAACAAACACATCAGGTGCCTTTAGCTTTTTTAAATGTTTTTAATTAATTCATGAAGCTGCTAAAAGCATGATTGTTACACATCGCACTGTAATCAAACATTTTCTCACATTTTAGTGCTTAAATCTTACCCGGGTTGCTTGGATTTCAATAATTGCCATCATAAACCAAACATTTAATAAGCTGGAATACCTCAAATCAGATTCTAAAATGAGTAAACATTCGATGAATTATACTGTTAAAATCTAAAATTCACACGCCCCCCTAATGACAGACATGCCCCCAACTCGTAAACTCTGAGCTATAACAAACTCTGACGACTTTGTGGTGACGTTCGTGTGCGTTCAACTCGTAAATACGGGATCTGACATAACGCCCACCTATCATTCTTCCTGAAGTCACACCTCTCTTCAAGCTTTTTTAGTTGTCATTAAAACTCATAAATACGAACTTCCTGATACGATGTTTACTGAAAACTTCCTTTCAATTCAGTCTGTTGTTATTTTTGACTCTCTCACTAGGCCTGGGTTAAATGAGTACTGGGAAAAACTGCACACCAGTCAATACATCATCTTCAAACCTGGCTTTGGCTAGCATTTTTTATTTATTTATTTATTTATTTATTTATTTATTTATTTATTTATTTATTTATTTATATTGTATTATTATTTTTCAAATCAGGCCTTATTTATTCAGTAATTAGTTCAGTAAACATTTTCTAGATTAAGTGGCATTTTGTAAAAATAAAAAAAATATTAATTAAAATATTTAATATTATTAAAAATTAAATTATTGCTTTCTAGCCCGTTAATCTAATGAGTTTGTCTTGGATAAGTTACTTCATCTGTCAGGTTTTCGATATAAAAAGATGTACAGGATTTTTAAACAGGTGAGAAAGATACCTGTGTAAATGTGACACAACAAGGAATTAGCTTGATTTTGCTTTTAATTAGCTAACAAACTGAACAAGCAGCTTATCAAACAGTATAGATAGCGTTAGCTAACTGGTTAGCAGGAAATAAGCTACTCAGAATCCATCACATTTACTGTCAAGTTCTAAAGGTTAGAGAATTAATCTTAGTCTTACCTAGCAGGCAAAACCGCTAACAACTTGGTAACCTGTAAATATTTTTTTAAAGGTGTAAAAACTAGCAGTGTGGGGTCTGTTTTTAGCGTTAGCATTAATGATCATTGTTTATTATGTTAGCATTGCTGTTCATCGTGTATTAGCTTAGCATTAATGATCAGTGTTTAATATTAGCATTGCTGATCTCGTGTATTAGCGTTAACGTTAATGATCATTGTTTATTATGTTAGCATTGCGTATTAGCTTAGCATTAATGATCATTGTTTATTATGTTAGCATTGCTGATCTCGTGTATTAGCGTTAGCGTTAATGATCATTGTTTATTATGTTAGCATTGCTGATCATCGTGTATTAGCTTAGCATTAATGATCATTGTTTAATGTTAGCATTGCTGATCATCGTGTATTAGCGTTAGCATTAATGATCTTTGTTTAATGTTAGCATTGCTGATTATCGTGTATTAGCTTAGCATTAATGATTATTGTGTATTAGGTTAGCATTAATGATTATTGTATATTATTTTATTATTCATAAATTCCACATGGAGCATTAGCACTTCAGTTTAACAACATCATGTCCTTCAGAATAAATTCATTTATTTATAGATGTTTTTTAAGTAAAACTAAGGGTATCACAATGCATTTCTAGATTTTTGGTCCGGTCACATTTTTAAAAATGACTGTGTTTGTCTACAATCTAGTCAAGCAAGTATATTTAAACAAGGACTGAACTGTGAATCAGTGTAGAGGGCATGAGTCATCTAAAAGTCTATAATGATTCATCCTAAAGCCACCTCGTCTCTTTATTTGAATATGGGATCAGTTTCCATTACACACCACACACCAGAGAACTGTTTCCAGATCAGCTGTGCCGGGCCGTCAGGACGTCAGGGAGAATGTGTGCTAATAGTCACACCCAAGTGCAAACAGAGCTGTACACGGCGCGCCGGAGCTGCTCGTTAAACTGTCAACACCGATGTGTTTCACTAAATCATATCTCGTTGAGGCCATTTATAGGTCGTAAAATCTGTACACCGCTGCTGTCAGCGGGAGACCTGAGCTTTCAGCCGCCTCCACGCTTGCTGCTTTATGGCCGCCGTCTAATATGTGATGGTTCTGATTTACACCACAGTGCTTGCTGAATTCTGCATCCTGATTGGTCAGGAGGTCTTGATTATTTTCCTGTCAGCCACAAATCCCAGGTTGGTTTCTATCAATGTGCTTGTTTGTGTCTCATTAAAGGGTTTAATAAATGTGTGTAATCATTTTTTCAAGGAGTCTCTGGAGCCAGCACTTAGTGGTAGCTTAGAGGCTAAGGTGTTGGACTAGTACTGTAATCTGAAGATCGGAAGATCACTACTCCGATTTTAAATCCCAGGTCCATCAAACTGCCACTACCGGGCCCCTGAGGAAGGCCCTTAACCCTCAACTACTCAGTTATATAACATGAGATACAAATGTATGTTGTTCTGGATAAGGGCATCTGCCAAAATGCTATAAATAAAAATAAAAAAGTTTATGCCTCCAGGTTCTAACTAGTTCAGTTTGACTCATAAGATTTATAGAAGATTTACCAGGTAAAAATATTTTAAGCTATTAATCCTATTAGATTGTTTTTTTGTTGTTGCTGTTGTTATATTTTTCCATATACTTTCTTCACCATTGTTTATTATTTACTCAAGCTGTTCCCAGAAACAATGAGATCTCCTAATGACGTGAGCTCTGTTTTTAGTAAATAGCCTCCATCCAGCGTGAAAGTCAGAAAACCTTTTCTAAAACACGTCCAGTTGCGGCAGCGAAAACGGATTAAATCAAGAAAACAAACGGCATGTTGTAATCTTTGCTAGGATACTTAGATTAGCTTAGCATCAGAGTTTTGTTGTGCTTTAAACACTGAAGGCGTTGTTTAATAACGATACACGAGGCAGACTGTTCATACACACAGAGAGCTTGTTGTTGGAGTGAGAGACGTCCCTGCCCCGAGTCATTGTGACGCTCAGGACGAACGGCGGGGGAAGGGATTAAACCAACGCTTAACGCTGGACCTGTAATAATATAAGGAAAAATAACACTTGAGGAAGAACTTGACACGACACCACGAGTCGTGTCCGGCTTTAAAGATTAATATTTCACGTTCATGCTGCAGAAATGTGACAGCGATGACAGATCACCAAATCTGTAGCAGAGTTTCAGATGTTTACAGAATTTTAGCCCTTATCCAGAGTGACTTACATTTTTATACAACGGAACAATTGCGGGTTAAGGGCCTTGCTCAGGGGCCCAGTAGTGGAAGCTTGGTGGACGTAGAAATCAAACTCACAACCTTCCGATTGATAGCCCAACACCTTAACCACTAGGCTACCACATCCACAATATTTAAACTGTGCTTTCGTCAAACATTTGCATTTATGGCATTTAGCAGGCACCCTTTTCCAGAGTGACTTACAAATGAGCAACTGAAGGCCTTGCTCAGGGGCCCAGCAGTGGCAGCTTGGTGGACCTGGGGTTCGAACCCATGACCGGCCGATCAGCAACCCAACACCTTAATCACTGAGCTTCCACATCCCATACATATCACCTACACACGTAAACAATAGGGTTCTGAAAATTCATGCTGACTGCATCATGACACAACTAATTATGGTGTACAAAAAATTGAGTTTAGTGTTATTTTTATTGTACGACAAAATGACACACAATTTGATGCGATTGTAAAGAGTTCAGGGGTTTGGGTGGTGGTGGTGGTGGTGGTGGTAGTGGGCCGAGTTTTCAGTTCGTTTGCCACACAGCAAGCTTCATCCAACTTATAAAAATCAAATTAGTTCTTGGTGTGTTTATTCCTACCCAGACAAATCACCTTCTCGTAGCGTACTGTAGCATTATGCTAAAATGTTCTCATCCGACATCAACATAAAATATACATAAACACATAGCATCAGGGTTCGAACAACAACCTAGGATCTAGCGGTAGAAAGACCAACATGCTATGCTACACAACGATGCGATGCGGAAGATGCGACTTAAACACACATGCTCGTCAACCGGAACGTGGCGCTGGTGCAGCCGACATACATGTGATACGCTGAAGCGTAGTGCCTGATAGGGAATGTAGTCATGCGCCGTAACCATGACAACTACTGGAACAGGGACAGCTGTGACCCCATGGCACCGTGACACTTCAATCTTTCTACATTTTTTATATTGGACACATGACAAAACAGAACCAAAATAACTTGCCCATTGAAGGCAGAAGGGGGAAATTACACACCACAACAGACTCTGTCCCTTATCCCGCAAAGACAGATGAATATTTCACGTGTTTATTCACGTCCTCCGCATGCAGCATGGCGACAGAAATGACAAATAACCTTCTCACGCCGTCATCCATAACCGGGGTGTAATATTAAGCCGTTTCTGCGTTCCCGTGCCTCGTTTGTCTTAGTTTAGTGGCCGGGATTAGTGTCTGACAGGCGGGAATATTGCCTTGAGGGAACACTCCAGGGAGAACGAGCGTCCGTCTCTGACCGAGACATCTTCATTTTCCAGGTACTACACTTTCACGGTATGGAGACCTGGGTCAGCTCTTGTGCTATCACACAGAGTGAAGACGCCACCTGAGGCTTTGCTAATGTGTCTAAAAATAGGCATCATTAGCTGCCTCAAACACACACACTCACTGGGGGAGTATTTTATTTTTTAGATCTTGCATGTTTTGTTTGTGTTTGTGTGGCAAAGATGAGAAGACAACATGAGTAGTATCAGACGCCAGCTCTGTTTATTGGGCCGCGTTTTACAGTATGTGTGGGTGCGTTTATTAGCTTTGTACGAGTTTTAGCAGCTTTAAGCACTATTCGGACGGGATTAGTTCTACATGGGTGACATGGGGGTAAAGTAATTATTACCAGAGCTTCTCTGTGATTTTAGTCCCGTCCGAATGTGCCATCTCGGTAATCATTACGGACAATGTCAGTAAAGATTACGGCGACTTTTACCTTCTGTAAAAAGGTCCGGAAAAATGACCTCAGGTAATACTGATCCCGTCCGAATAGACCCGCTGTAAATATGTACGGTAAAATTCTGTCATTTCCTGTTTAAAAGTAGTTTTTGGCACGTTTTTCAAGAATGGAGGCGCCAAGTTGTCTGTTTGCGCACGTGATAACAGGAAGCAACGTCGTACGCACATGACGACAAGGAGGTTACTGTGGTGCGTAAAGTGAGTTACCCTTCCCACTTCTGCTAGTTTTACTGAGATGTCTTGTCCTGTGCGAATTGGCCAATTAATATTACAGACGTCCTGAGGTAAAATTGCATTATTCCACGTCCCCACGTAAAACTAATCCCATCCCAATAGGGCTTTAGTCTGTCTAACCTTTTCAGAAGTAGATGAAGCTCGAAATGCTGCATCAATTATAGTGTACATCTGTTGGTACATCTGAGGAAGTTCACACTCACACTGCACAATGAGACCATTTAAAAGGAAGAATGGTGGCTCTGAGAAACGTACCCATGTTGACTATCAAATCAGAATTAGCCAGAAAAAGCCACATAATAAGATCCAGAAATGTCCTAAATTTCTAAAGAGAAAAACAAATCAAGTGGGGAGTTTCAGCTGAAGGGTTTTGTTTTAAGGGTTTTATGTAAAGAGTAATGTAAAAAATCATTATGAAAAGAATAGTAAGGGGGCACGGTGGTTTAGTGGTTAGTACGTTCGCCTCACACCTCCAGGGTTGGGGGTTCGATTCCCAGTTTGCATGTTCTCCCCGTGCCTCGGGGGTTTCCTCCGGGTACTCCGGTTTCCTCCCCCGGTCCAAAGACATGCATGGTAGGTTGATGCATCTCTGGAAAATTGTCCGTAGTGTGTGTGAGTGAGTGAATGAGAGTGTGTGTGTGCCCTGTGATGGGTTGGCACTCCGTCCAGGGTGTATCCTGCCTCGATGCCCGATGACGCCTGCGATAGGCACAGGCTCCCGTGACCCGAGAAGTTCGGATAAGCGGTAGAGAATGAATGAATGAATGAAAAGAATAAAAGGACAATGTTTTTAAGGCTAAGATTCTCAAGGTTGTTGGGATTCTTATAAAAACTGCTGATTGTAATAAACCTTTTATTTGCATTTGTACAGTCTGCATAATTCCTGCCGGACTGAGCTAGTCAGGTCAGTGTGGAGCTGGAGTCAGATAGAGAAGATCCTTAGAAGGTCATCACTGGATTCCTTTTTTTTCTACAACAAGCAAACCCACACACACACACACACACACACACACACACACACACCTAATCCACGTTTAATCAAAAACATTACATCGCTGGGAAAAGGGTGAAGCAGGGGAGATGAACGACATGAAGCAGAAAGTAATCGGCAGAGCTGTAGGTCTTTAACACACAGCTCACCTACTGCTACAGTCTAAAGATCGATCCTGGAAAAGTTGCATGGAGAAGGAAAAAGAGAGATGACGTTTATTTCACACTGGCTGGCACCAGAAGTCTCACCAGACAACAAAGAAACTAGTTAAAGAAACTAAACTAGTTGTTTATTTACTATTTTACCTGGTTAACGTGCAACATATTTATATAGTCTTAGCTAGTACCAGGTAACTAGTGAGACTAGCTTGGTGTAGACTTCTTCTTCTTCTTCTTCTTCTTCTTCTTCTTCTTCTTCTTCTTCTTCTTCCTCTTATTATTATTATTATTATTATTATTATTATTATTATTATTATTATTATTATTATTATTATTATTATCTAGTCTAATATCAGTTATAAAGGTGGAATAAAGGCAAAACTTTCAACTTTTATTCTAATAATTAATTATATTAATTAAATGTTTTAAAAAATATTTATAGCTTTATTACACAGTAAACTGTCGTTCTTCTCTACAGTCACAGCATGTCGTGTCACAGAGAAACCAGAAAATCTCTGATAATTTTGCAAAGAAAGCACTGACACTGGAGACTCCTTCCATTAATCTTGTCCCCTGGGTCCTAGTGCACCCCTGGTAAAGGGAATCCTGGGTTTATATAGTTAGAGGTTTCACACTGCACCTATTTCCCCCGGGGCTGAATCCTGGCTCATCATAACCTGATGTTCCACACTGTCTAAATGTCTAAATCCTGCCGGAATCTTCTAATTTGTGTATATACTGTATATATCCAACATGAACGACCCTGATTGGACAAATCCAGGGCACAGTCGCTTTAAATAATGGCTTTCACATCAACAAGGATAAAAAGTTCATCTCTGTGCTTCTGCACCTGAGCAGTTCTGTTATCTTTCTCATCTTTTTTCCTCTTTTTAAGTTTGTCGCGATTCGACGAGCCATTTGTTCATTAATATCCAGATTTCACTTTAATTATTCAGTGTGACGTATTTCTCCCTCGCTACAGCGCAAACTTCTGTGATGTTCAGCGTTTTGCTGCCTGACTTTATTAATCTAGCGAGGCGTTTTTTTGTTTCGTGTTGCTCCCTCCAGGATTTCACATGCTGCTCAGTTCCTGATTGGGTGTCTGTTGCTAAGCGACAAGCCGTAACGTTCTAACACCACCATGGTTTAACGCCGTACACGTTTGGCACCACGATGTTGTGTTAACATGACAGTTAAAAGCTTCGGAGCAACGATCCGTAACCCCGGGAAAAAAGCTGTGTTTTATAACCTTGCTCCTAAATGCCACGTGCGAAGCGTTCCTCTACCCCAGGGGTAGACAAGAAATGAGGTGTAGAATGTCAATACCCCTGGATTTAGAAAAATTCCACCATATGAACCGGGTTATATAATAATCTATTCATTTAGAGCGTCTTCTAAACAAATCCATAGTAAGGATAACTTTGAGCCGAGGACCGAGAGTAGATGCAGGATATAACGTACGGTTTATTACACACATCATGTGATGTTAGATTAGTCTCAGAAACCGGTCCTGATATAAACCATGAGTCACTCTGACAGCTGGAGAATTTCCAGACATTGGGCCGCAGCTGGCTTTGTGATATTCTAATACTGAGTAAACAAGTGCGGCGTTAGGACTGAGTCTGATTCATTATCCTGCGGACGATAGAGAGTGAAACAGCCTTTTAATCTTCATGTTGTAAGTGAAGGAAGGGCGGAGAGGCCGGGAGAAGGTGACTCTCGTACTCATTAATCTGTCTGGACCCCCGAATGCTCCCGTTTCTCAGCTCCGCACGGCTGCAGATAGCGAGAGACATGCGAACATAGGAAGATCTTTTCTTTTCAAGATTTATTTATTTATTTATTTATTTATTTATTTATTTATTTATTTTACTTTTCTTTTAAATGAAAAAGTTTAGAATGAATAAATATTTGAGACACCGATGTGATACCTGGGACGAGTAGCAGGGTGTCGGGGGGGGGATCTGATACTGTAAAAACAAACAAACAAACAAACAAATAAATAAATAAATACATAAATAAATAATAGATAAATTACTTAATTAATTATTCTTTTTGAGCTTACAGTGTTTTAAGAGATATGTTTTTATTTTTTTGTTTTTTTTTGTTTGACATAAAATCTTATAAAAGTGATTACACGGAATAATTATAGACTTTTTTTTAGTAGTTACAATATTTGGTTCTGAATTTATTAGAAATGTTTTTTGTTTGTTTGTTTGTTTGTTTGTTTTTATATCAACCATGTTCTAGTTAAATATTCCTAAATTTAAACATATATCAGTATCAGTATTGAAGTATTTTATTATATATGATCGTTGTACCACGTCCTTGCTAATAAAAACATTATCAATATTTTTATTCTTCCATCTCGTCGAACTGGGATCAGTTTTGTTTTAATCCGAAGACAAACCGCAAAGAGTTTTTGTTTATTTTTGTTTGTTTCTTTATTTAATTATTTACCTCAGAATCGCTCCTGAAATTCCCACAGCGCTCGTTTTTTAAAGTGAGGATCGTCCACGTCACGCCTCGGTACAGCCGAAAGGAGGCAGTGCTTCCTGATAGGCCTTTGGCCAGTTAACTGTCTTCTCCTTGCCAGCTTTGCTTGTTGAAAGAGCTCGAGGGCGAGACTCCGTCCCGCTGCTCGGTTTACCCGGTTTACTCGGCTCGTTTGCCAAGAGGAAGAATTCAGATTAAAAATTGGCTTTAAAAATGAATTTAAATTGTCATATTCAAATGTTCGCATAATTACTGGATCCATCATGTGGTCAGGGCCTTACACTAAACACATACCGACTTCGCTTCGTTGTCACTACATTATTTTTCACTATGCAGTTTTTAGATGCTTTACTTTTTTTTTCATCAGCTTTTTTTCCCCCTTAGTATTTTTTCCTCCATATGATTCATTTATTTATGTTATTTCCATGAGTGAATTTTTCACCATTTTTATAAAAACTTTTGTGATTCATTCATTCATTCATTTTCTACCACTTATCCGAACTACCTCGGGTCACGGGGAGCCTGTGCCTATCTCAGGCGTCATCGGGCATCGATGCAGGATACACCCTGGACGGAGTGCCGACCCATCACAGGGCACACACACACACACACACACTCTCACACACTACGGACAATTTTCCAGAGATGCCAATCAACCTACCATGCATGTCTTTGGACCGGGGGAGGAAACCGGGGTACCCGGAGGAAACCCCCGAGGCACGGGGAGAACATGCAAACTCCACACACACAAGGAGGTGTGAGACAAACATGCTAACTACTAAGCCACCCACCAACCCCCTTTGTGATTTATTTTCATGGAATTAATTTTTTTTTTTTTTTAAATTTATTTATTTATTTATTTTTAAATCATGATTCATATTTTTTCCCCTGGATTTTCTTTTGTTTTTTTTTTTTCCCAACTGACTTTTTACCCCATGTGATTATTTTATTTTCATGGGATTTCCTTTTTTCACACACAGGACATATTTTTTTTATCCTCCTCCATTATTCACACGTGTTTTCCCGAGTTTACGTATCTGTATTTTCACGTGTCGCGACCCGTAATTTTCACATATGAACGGCTGTAAACCGGATCATAGACACTTCTGCTTTTTCTGCATTACTTCATATACATCACTCCAAGGCAGTGGAAACTATTGGACTGGCCAGGACGTGCTTTCCTTCCTACATTTGTTAGTTTCTCTAATATTTTCTCTAGAGACGAGAGACAGACGAGTCCGTGACAAATTTATCAAATTCCATGCATGTCTTTTCTTCAGGACGAATCGCTTCGGTCCGTCCAACATCCATGGGATGTAAATTATAGTCATTTCACAGAAAACATTGCACACTGTATCTGAGGCCTTTTCTATCTCACTCGAAATTGAAGTTATAGTTGAGTTAATATCAAATGTTCGCTCGATTTCAGAAATATTGGCACCCTTGATGAAAACAATCAAAAATGCATATACCTACAGGCTACAGTAAAGTGCTGCTACGTGTGTATGTGTGCGCGTGTGTGTGTGTGTTTGTGTGTGTGTGTGTGTGTGTGTGTGTGTGTGTGCATGTGTGTGTTACCCTATGATGAATAACCAGGTTACAGCACTTACTGAAGAAGAACATAGAAAACCATGCTGTTGGTCAATGTCCTTATTAAAGCCTATTAATTATTATATAAAAATTAAAAAAAAAAAAAAAGATAAATTGAATCAATTGTTCTTAGAAAATTTTTCTTAAAAAAAAAATACGAAGTGTGAAGATATCCTTCTTGCGTTATTGATAATGTATTCGTTTGTTAGTTTGCTATGAGCTATTTTTCCTATACTGTACAGTAAGTACACACACACACACACACACACACACACACACACACACACACACACACACTGTATGATGACAGCAAGTCTCACTGAGATGCTCTTGGGCCGTGGTAGACCTCAAGGAAGCTTTAATCAGCTTGAGCTTTGAAAAGTTTCTCTCTGCAGCATGCGCCATGAATAAATAATGCGTTATTGTGCCGAATTACAACCTCGACGTGATGCAGATACATGACATGTTGTCAAATCTATTGACACGTTGTCAAATTTTATTTTAATCGGATCGATCAGCGCTACAATTTTGTTAACTGGCAGGAATAATTCTGCTTAATGTATGTGTGTAGGAGTGCATGATGGTCACAAAAAGCAAAAAAAAAGAGAGCAAGAAGCGAGGGACACGTCTCCTGTGGGGCGGCAGATGATATGCGGATATTTTCATAAAGACAAAGAGGTGATTTCTGGAAAGCATTCATTCATTCATTCATTTTCTACCGCTTATCCGTACTTCTCGGGTCACGGGGAGCCTGTGCCTATCTCAGGCGTCATCGGGCATCGATGCAGGATACACCCTGGACGGAGTGCCGACCCATCACAGGGCACACACACACACACACACACACTCTCACACACTACGGACAATTTTCCAGAGATGCCAATCAACCTACCATGCATGTCTTTGGACCGGGGGAGGAAACCGGAGTACCCGGAGGAAACCCCCGAGGCACGGGGAGAACATGCAAACTCCACACACACAAGGCGGAGGCGGGAATCGAACCCCCAACCCTGGAGGTGTGAGGCGAACGTGCTAACCACTAAGCCACCGTGCGCCCCCCTTTCCTGAAAGCAGTGTATGTTAAATCCTTCATTAATGCAGCTCAGCCACCGCAGCTACCACTGCATCTATTCGTATAGCTAGTCTTACGAGTCATTAATATAAAGCAACGTTTGAGTTTTGTACAGCGTTTATTACGTCGGTGTCTAATCGAAAATAAATAAACAATTTACACTCCGTATAGAAAATCAGTGCTTCACCAAAATTTGCATATAAATTCGTTCGTCCTCTATAATTCTATACTTTACACCTCACCTCCGTAATAAACAGACGTATACGCGGATGTCCTGGTGACAAATCTCATCATCCTGATGGAGCTAGTTTTCCTACCTCACTACTTTTCTAAACAGGAATAAAAATTCTGTAATTTACACCAAGCTGTGTTCTGTTTTTGTGTGGCACATCATAGAGGATCACATCAGGCGTCTCTCAGCGTGACGGCACTCTGCGTGACGGCCCGCTCGGACAAAAACCGGCACTTAAACAACTGCTGTAGTGAATTAGCCGAGTCCCTGGGTCCCAGATCGTCGATGAACCTGGAAAAGGGGGTTGCATGAGCACTCCCTATAGGACGCTGGGTCACCCTTGGCTACGTTCGGCGGAGGCAAATGTCACGCCCACTTGCCGTTGTTAACAAAATGGTATTAGCTTCCAGCACTGGAGGACATCTGTCCTTATGTATCCAAATGCGATTGCTGTGAAAGCACATGAAAAGGCTCAAGCGGTGGCTTTAATGGCGCCAAATGGAACCTGACGAATGGTGTGTGTCGGGACGTGTGATTGTGATTGTGTATCCTCGAGCGCTCGTACGCCGATGATTCATCTCAGGCAGGGCGGGGAGATATGAGAAATAAAATACCAGCGTAAGACGTGGAAAGTTAAATCGAGAAGACTGATGCGATCTTGAGTTTTAGTAGAGATCGTCCTGTGATTATTAAAGACGCGAGTACATTTTTCCACGTGACTAATGATAAAAGGTGTGAATGCTCACGAAAGGATTGTGACTTAATATATGAATATATGATCATATCTTCTGTGGATTTCAAGGAACGTAGGCTGAAGTGACTCTGGTGTCCTCCGTATCATTCATTCATTTATTTTATACCGCTTATCCGAACGTCTCGGGTCACGAGGAGCCTGTGCCTATCTCATAGGCGCCATCGGGCATCGAGGCAGGATACACCCTGGACGGAGTGCCAACCCATCACAGGGCACACACACACTCTCATTCACTCACACACTCACACACTACGGACAATTTTCCAGAGATGCCAATCAACCTACCAGCATGTCTTTGGACCAGGGGAGGAAACCGGAGTACCCGGAGGAATCCCCCGAGGCACGGGGAGAACATGCAAACTCCACACACACAAGGCAGAGGTGGGAATCGACCCCCCGACCCTGGAAGTGTGAGACAAACGTGCTAACCACTAAGCCACCGTGCCCCCCGTATTAATTATCACTGCGTGAATCGAGATACGTACTGAGTTTCTTTTTCTTAATCAGGAGAACAGGAACCGTGATACAGGACAGTGGAATTATTAGCATAAAGTCCAGCTATCGGAGAGCAATTAGCTGACCAGTAGAAAAAAGAAAAATGATCTCGATCCTGATCGGTTAATCACTTTTCTCTAAAGGACGTGTTTGCTTCAGGTTAAATACGGAAGCTCGCGCGGTCTCTTTGTTTGTCACGGTTGTTGCTCTGCGGTCAGTTACGTAAATACGACATACTGTAGGTGTGCTATGTTGACTGTCAACAAATATTTCAACCTTGCTTGGTTTTTTGATTATTGACGCATCACCATCACCATCAGTAGCGAAATTTCTTCTTCAGAGCTGTTTATCAACCACACTGGGCGAGCAGGGCGTCATATAGACATCACACACAATCTGTTAACACACACAAATGACCCCAGAGAGTAGCTTTTAATGAGCAAAGCCATCTGAAACCTCTATTGCATCCAGAGAAAGAAAAGGAGGAGAGGAAAAGAGAGAGAGAGAGAGAGAGAGAGAGAGAGAGAGAGAGAGAGAGAGAGAGAGAGAGAGAGAGAGAGAGAGAGAGAGAGAGAGAGAGAGAGAGAGAGAGAGAGAGAGAGAAAGAGAGAGAGAGAAAGCAGCTTGAGACATCAGTGTTGTAGCATCAAGGGCTTCTTGGTGCCAAACTGTGGATTTTCTCTCCTGTAGCCCAGGGCCAGGCTGGTCTGGCAGCAGAAGGAGAGCAGATGCCATTTGATGACAGCAAAGCAGAGCCGGCCAGCTAGGCGCTGTCAGAGAGATCAGAATCATCTCATTATTTTTCTCACTCCCTTTCATGTGCAGCGTCATGTTTCCAATCAGTTCGACCGCGTCCTGCCGCGTGCGAGACCCACGACCCACGAAGTAAACAGCATTAGCGTGACTTTTTCTTCAGCTGGAGCTCTTTGTGTTTGTGTCATGCATGTGGTGAGGAAGTCTTTACCTCATGCATGGAGGTCTTTTGTGCTTTTTGCTTCTTTCCTCGATGCCGGCTCTTTGAGCGGTGGAACGATGCCCCGGTGCGCTCTGTGCTCCATGCCGAGCCGAATCTGTAGTCGGTAAACAAGACAAATGGGGCGCATCCTAATTTGGAAGGCATCCCTGGCAATCAGCAGTTATGCAGTTTTAGCCAGAAAAGAAAGGGAAAAGAAAGGGAAATGTCGGCGCTGATAAAACGGACCTTCGTGCGATCCGACATACGACATCGTTTTGTTTTTGTGTTCAAGGGTTCAAAAGATACAGCAATATTTATAGGAAAGTTCCTTGTGTTCAGAATCGGGTTGTGTACATACTTAACCTGCTTTTACTCAACTCCCATTCAGGTTATATTGATCCTCTAAATAAGTCCAAGTATCTACCCACCATCTTGAACCCTTTTTACCAGTACAGTGGAGTTCCAGTCTACAAGCAGTATGGGAATGATCTTATACAGTAGGAGTGTCTGTGAGTCTGATCTAAAGCGAGTCAGGACCCTGTCGTTCTTTCGGTGTGTTTCAGACGTGTGTTTTTCCCTCTGTTGATGATCTTACACTGAATATTAGAGCTGAAGATAAATCTGAGCTGATTTTTAGATGAACAAACACTCAGATCATCTCAGAGAGCAGAAATGGGTTCGATATCAACGTTTACTCTGAAGATACAAACATCTGTGTGGAGAAAATAAACCTGGAACTTTCCTATGTATCTATCACTTCTAGTGTTGTAGAGAAAAACAGAAACAGTGATGAAACTCTACACATTATTAAAGTCCTGTTTACTTTCATATCAGCTTCATAGTAACACCACTGTGGAGTGAGACATCAGGAAGACGTCCGATCGTCGACACGGACACGAGGAACGCGGATCGTCCTTGATGTAATGTTCTGAAAGATTAATACAGTAACTGGAGTATTTCCATTTAATCCAGCTTTATACTTTTATTATATTTTTATATTACAGAACAAATATCACACCTTTATCACTCCACTACATTGGTGTAACAGTTTTAGATGCTAATGACTTTGCAGTTTTTCTACCGTTCCTGTTCTGTGAAAATGTCTGCTCTCTAAATGTCTTCTGTTACGAGTGGAGAAATTTGTCCTACATCTTAGTAGAACTTTACATCAGACAATCCAGAGCGATTTACGTTTTTTATCTTATTTTATACAAGTGAGCAATTGAGGGTTCAGACCCAATAGTGACAGTTTGGCAGACCTGGGATTTGAACTTACAACCTTCTGATCTGTAAACCGCCATCTTAGCCAAAGAGCTACCACCTCCACATAAACACAGACAAGATACAGGAAGTGAAATATAAACATCCTTGGAACTTTTTAATAGCGTGAGCCGATCACGATCCCTGTCTCTATCTAGATGAGATGGAAATGCAGGCAGAGGCTTTATTTGTGCAGGTAAACAGCACATCTGTGTTTGGACCCATAGGACTTCCTTTGTCTCGCCTCGTCCTCGACTTACCTCACCACCTCATTTACAGGTCGGTGCCTCATTATCAGAGAGCAATGTTTGCACCGTGCCAACACCGGCAACCAAGATTCATTACCTAGCGATTATTGCTGGGTTTGTTACGGCGCTCGGTGTGGTTCTGGACTCTGAGACGACCCCCCGGTCAATTTTCTGATAAAGTGAACCAACTCACAGTATCAGTTTCTATTAACAAAAACATGAGGATACAGAGCGAGAGATTTTCTGTTAAACGCATCGCTTCTCGCTGCTTGCTGGTCAGATGGTGGAAATAAACTGTTCTTGTAAACTCAGCACTTTTTCTTTCTTCAGAAAGCAAGCGTGTGGGCGATTAAAAAAAGCCCTGATCGTGTCGTTTTATACCACCGAATGCTTTTCCTTTTGTCAGAAGGTACTGATTGGAATTGGCTTTTTCACCGGAAAGAACCGGGTGCTGGTTCAGAGCTAACACTAGTCCTGGTTCAAAGTTGGTTCCACTGGTGAACCTTCTAATAACCGGTTTGCCTTTCCACCGGCTAGAGAGCATCACAGCGCCGAATGTGACGTCACTGTATACGTGTCACGAGTCCCAGCAACGTTAGCGCAGCAGCGACAAACACAAACACAACAACAAAAGCGGATGTTACTTTACCGTTAATGCTCATGGCTTTGTGAACCTACATCGGCATCCAAACGCGGCGAATAAAACGTGTACGTGCGGCTCCATGTAATCTGTATAAACGGAGGTTGTAATCGATAAAGTACATAACGTTATTTTATCGTTAACACAGAAAAAATTTAGCCTTAGCATGTAGCTACCTACTATCATGTGTGCTGATAATGTATCATATCGCGGTAAAGTAAAAGTGTATTAAACAATAATATACTTAAGGTACATTATCAAATGCGCTAACAGTAGCCCCGCCCCCAGCTCCTGACGCAAGCGGTTCTTAAGTCTAGACCAACAACGTTTTGGTGCTACTTAAGAACCACTTTTCCTGGTTCAGAGCCGGTGCTTTGGCTGTGGAAACAGAATGAACTGGTTCTAAATTAGGCTCTGGCTCCGAACCAGCACTCAAACTGCCTCGGTGGAAAAGGGGAATTAGAGCTTTCAAGCCACTTGCACCAAATTCGGATATGTCGTAGATCCTGGTCTGAAGTTTGCTGCTGTTACTTTTCTAAGCGATCAGAGTACCGGTACTTCCGGTACTGGGTCACAAAATGGCTTTTTTTCCCATAGACACCCATTATAAACTTTGGAGGTTTATAACTCGCCAAGCTTCCAAAAGCTTTTGATCTACACCAAACTCGGCCAGCTCCTTTAGGGCGATACTCTGAACAAAGTTTTAAATTGGTGTACCATCTGGCCTTTCGGTTGTGCCGCAGCCCCGCCCCCAAAATATGCAAAATCAAAAAACTTTCAAAGAGACACGTGATGTCAAAAAGACACGTGATGTCACGTGAAAATCAAAAATTAGCACAACATGGACATGTGACATATGAAAACACTCAGCACAATGAGGGGGTTTCTGATTTCTGATGCATGAGAACAGGAAGTTTATCAACAGACAAGTTTAACGAGATACTAATATTGTAATGAGTAGCATTCAGATAGCGGTCTAGTTCTCTTACATTTGCCGTTCATTAACGGAGATCTCTGATGATCTTACTGTTACTTATTCTTACTGTTAAGCATTACAGCTTTAGCGTTAGCAAATCTTATCCAATTAAAATCAAGATTATGGTCATTACTACCCTAGATGAATAGGATAACAAGTTAACTTAGCATGCATGTTCTGTGGCTGAGAAGATTGTAGCCACCTTGCTAGATTCCGTTAATAATTAGCGTAGCGATTTGTTATAGGTTCAAGGCAATGAGGTAATGTTGTGACATCAACAAAAAAAATGTGTATAAATACGTACGTTACGTTCAACCAATAAATGATACCAGTTCATTTTAAACTCATTATGCGGAGAGATTAACATTTACAGACATAATTTATTACTCAGTAATGGACATTATATCACTTTGTAAAAGCTACATTTTCCTAAATTACTCAATTTGAAATTCTGCATTCATTTAAATATGTTAATTCTGGGGTTTTTTTTCCAGTATTATGGACACATTAGCACTGTATATATATATATATATATATATATATATATATATATATATATATATATATATATATATATATATATATATATATACACTGCTAATATGTGCTAATATATATATATGTGTGTGTGTGTGTGTGTCGAAAGGCACAGGGTTGCATGTGAATGCAGAGGCACTTGTACTTCATCTGTATGACTGTATTAAGTGCTAACACAAAATACAGGCAGTGTAATTCTGTATAAATTATATATAACATTCTATTTATAGATTAGCTTAACTGAAATTCCTGCACTCTTTCCTCAACAATTTCTAATCCCCAGCTCATAATTTAATCATTCATTGTCTACACTCTTACAAACAACTCCATCCTCGGGAAGACTCAGGGCTTCTTGTGCTTTCTTCTCGGATTACTTTTTGGAATTCCCCAGCTTTTCCGCTTCTCGTTCGGCTCCTGCTCGGTCTCCAGAGAGCAGGCTGACGGTCTGTCTGGAATCAAAGCTTCCCACGTCGTGAAGACACTCCGTCATCCTCCGTATGCCACCAGTCCTTTTGGCTCAGTACATGTCTTATTAATATATCCCCGCCATTGAGAAAGTCATCTCCCTATGAGAGCTCACTGACTCACTCTGCCTCCTGTGCCTCAAAGCCATCTGAAGGCGGTCATGCTCCTGTTTCCAGGCGTCACGATGGTCCCGTGATGAACAGATGACAAATGTGACGAATAGAATCGGGAAATGATGGAGGAGGCGTCTCAATCCATCCAGTGATTTGATTGTTATGGCAAGTCAATGCAGACATTATAGTTTCTATAGTAACCGCTTATTACTGGGGAAGTCGTGGACTAATGGTTAGAGAGTCTGAGTACTAACCCTAAGGTTGTGGGTTCGAGTCTCGGGCCGGCCACGACTGAGGTGCCCTTGAGCAAGGCACCGAACCCCCCAACTGCTCCCCGGGCGCCGGAGCATAAATGGCTGCCCACTGCTCCGGGTGTGTGTTCACTGCTGTGTGTGTGTTCACGATGTGTGTGTGTTCACTGCTGCGTGTGTGTGCACTTTGGATGGGTTAAACACAGAGAAGAAAATTCTGAGTATGGGTCACCGTACTTAGACGTATGTCACGTCACTTACTTTTTAGCTGGTTATAGTGGTTATAGTTAAGTTTTCTGGAAGGAGACTTTTATTTTGAATGTTTAGGGATCTCCAGTTTGAAAGATCGTATTTATCGGTTGAACATACACCAAAAAGTGGTAATTACAAGTGGAAAATTAATGTATTTTTTCCTCAGATTTTCCAAAACACACCTAATGATTGTTCTTTGTTTTTAATTTTCTAAAAGTGGAGTAGCTTTAAATTTGCCTGTTGTTTTGTTTTTTTTGTTTGTTTGTTTTTCTAACATTTTAGCGTTACCTTAGGCCGTGTCCACACTAATCCGGATATATTTGAAAACGGAGTATACGTCTAAAAACGCTCCGCGTCCACATTATCGTTTTCAAACGTTTTCCAAAAGTAGCTCATCCACACTGAAATGTATGAAAATGCTAACATCTCCCTATCGCGCGTGAGTAAAGCTTCGACCTGCGTCATTTCCGCTAGGCGTTTATTTGTTTCCGACCGCATCACATGACTAAAAATCCGTCATAGTATTCAAAAGCCTCCGTCTTCACGGTCCACACTAATACACGAAAACGGCGTTTTCAAATTTATACCCGCTTTGAAGAACGTCTTCCAACAGCTACGTCTTCGTTGACTTAAAACACACCGTCTCGGTGTGGACGAAAGGCCAAAAACGGAGAGAAAAATATACGTTTTCAGACGAAAACGTATCAGTGTGGACATGGCCTTAGTTACACTAATGTGTGACCTCAATGATTTATTACGCTGTTTTAGATTTTTTTTTTTTTTATGTATTTTTAAGATTTCCAAGAAAGAACATTGTAAGTCACTCTGGGTAAGGGTGTCTGCTAAATGCCATAAATGTAGAGAGAGAGAGAGAGATTGCTGTGGATTATTATTGGAGGGATAGAATTTATTTGAAGCAAGAGTTAATTCCACATATTTTACTGTGTGACACTAATTGGGGATAAAAAGCAGTTCCTCTGTGTCTCGGCTTGATATCAGAATAGTTCCTTAAGCAAACCGCATGACTGAGAATTTAACAGCAAAGAAAGTTCTAGAAGCTCGGCCTCCACTCAACTCTGCCACATGACACAAAAGTGGTTAAAAAAAAAAAAGCCGAAGGAAAGAAGAGCAACTTAACTGGTGTTTTATCCTAACAGCACCACAGGGTCTCTGCACCACGGGGTCACCCTGCTGGTAGCAGCTCATAGTCATGAGGACATCAAAGTCTATCTCCATGTTGGAGAACATGCTTACTTCAGCGTTACCAGACCTTTCCTTCAAGTTCAGAAAACTTTTTACTCTCTAGAAATCGAAGTGGAGGCAGAAAAAACGTAGCCTACAATAAAACTTTGTTTATAAGCAGCAGGAAACCTGACATCGGAGATGCAAGAAGGTCAGGAAGGTCCATCATCGTGGTGTTCAACAGCAGCAAATCAAAAGACCTCTTGTTCTTGTCTTTTCAGGAGTCTGGGGCACTGAGAAATGAACAAAATGAAGAACTTCAAGCGCCGCTTCTCGCTGTCCGTGCCAAGAACCGAAACGATAGAGGAGAACGAGTTCACCGAGCAGATCAACCAGCTCAACATCCAGCGCAATGAGGGTAAGAGGGTGGATCGCCTCCGAAACCCTGTTAACATTTAATGCATTTTGAGTGTTAACTGGATTCTGATTAATTACAGAAATCTGGAGGACAAAAGAACACAAGATCAGCACAGCACCACTAATCCATACCTTTCCTTGTCACTTTGGAATCTGACCACATTTCCAATGTTTCCACACAACCAACAAATTAGTTTTGCTGGTTATTAAACAGGGGACATGGTGGCTTAGTGGTTAGCATGTTTGCCTCACACCTCCAGGGTTGGGGGTTCGATTCCCACCTCCGCCTTGTGTGTGTGGAGTTTGCATGTTCCCCCCGTGCCTCGGGGGTTTCCTCCGGGTACTCCGGTTTCCTCCCCCGGTCCAAAGACATACATGGTAGGTTGATTGGCATCTCTGGAAAATTGTCCGTAGTGTGTGAGTGTGTGAGTGAATGAGAGTGTGTGTGTGCCCTGTGATGGGTTGGCACTCCGTCCAGGGTGTATCCTGCCTCGATGCCCGATGACGCCTGAGATAGACACAGGCTCCCCGTGACCCGAGAAGTTCGGATAAGCGGTAGAAAATGAATGAATGGTTATTAACCAATACCGTTATTAACCAGTTACCGAAGTTACCAGGTTTAAAATTGTCACAAATACCGACTTTGGTGTAAAAACAACAACAAACATGAATCAACACAGGAAGTTGGGAGTCAAGTGTTAAGAATATTAGCAAGTTGGGAAAATTAGCAAATTGGAGAAAAATCTGGAAGTAAAATCCAAAAACGTGCTAAGAGCTCAATAGCATAATACGCATAAGTGCTAAAGAAATTGGATTTTAATCCGGCTAATCAAAGGTTTGACAACAAATGTGGGTAAGATTTTATGTAGGAATAATCCAGATACAAGATGCATGAAATGTCCAGGTGAGAAACGCGATCAAAGATGCTTTTATTTTGAAGATTACTCTGACACTGATCCCAAAATCGAATCCCTGTTCTGACATCTAATGTGAGTGATGTACCACATACGTAATTACACATGAGGCTTATGTTTTGTGGCCAGCCTTCTGATTTATATTCAACTTTAATATGGTTTCGGGATTTAATGTGCGATATTTTTAGCAAGGCCAGAGGCTTACAGTACAGTGCTGGTCAGCTGAGGGAATATCCACAATTCTTGGTTCATTTGTAATGCGGGAAGAGATTAGAGAAAGTGGGTCTAAGCCAGTTTGGTAATCTTTTAGTGAGATGGAAAAGTGCAAGGCAACAGGAAATCGTGCTGAGCCGGCATTTCAAGAGGCCTCGGCAGACTCGAGGGGTCAGAGCCGCTCAGGAGGAAATGATGAGAGTACGAATGCTTGACCCTCCCAGAGCAGGACATCACCAAATCTTCCTTATGTCAACTTGGAGCCCAGGATCATTGGCCTGGTGTCTGCATTATTAATGCTGATGTAATAGTGCAGCGTTGCGGTGCCATCTGCTTCTGCCATCCGCTTTTATCCAGTCAGTCTGTCTTCATTCAAATTATTTTAAAGGAGACACGAGCATAGTGAAATTGTGTAGAAATCGAGTAGAATCGGATGGAAAAAGATGCCTGTGCCTCGCTCATGCTTCTTATATTGTGTGATGAAGAGCCAATTCGAAGTCAAATCAAATCAAGTCTGCGACGTAACGTGATATCGATCGGGGCAAAAGTGCTCCGTCCATCAGAGTGTTTGAACATCACGGTAAAACGTGAACCCTGTCGATTTCTCGCTCAGGACAAAAAGGAGACTAAACTTAACTGTACCTTTGCTCCGGAGTCGTGTCATCAAGGTTACAGGTTTTTTACTGTTATTTGAAAACCTATATGGTGTGAAAAAGTCCTTCAAGTCTAATGAAATCATCTTAAGTAACCACATTGTCTATAGATCAGGTTTGCAGTAGATCTGCAGACTATCGAGGGAACACAACATTTGTACACTCTTTCATACCTGAGGAAAATGAAAGACTTCACTCCACCTCCTAGTAGGTTTAATTAGGTGAGGGGAAACTAGACGAAACTGAAAACCAAGAACATTTCAAGAAACTTCCTTCGTCACATTACAGCATAGTGAAATTTTTAGATTTGTACCTTGTTAGGAAGCTGGGGTCAGAGCGCAGGGTCAGCCATGATACAGCACCCGAGAACAGAAAGGGTTAAAGGCCTTGCTCACAGTTCCAACAGCAGCAGATTGGTGGTGCTGGGCTTAAACCTCTGACCTTATGCTCAGTAACCCAGAGCCCTAACATTTGAGCCACCACTGCCCAAGCACAGCAAATTACCCAAGACTCCTCTGTACTGCTTGAAGGTCTAATTCTCTACAGTGACCATTTATTCATCTTTGGGATGTTCTTTAGACTGGTCAGGATCATGGTAGATCCTGGGAATGAAGGGCATGATGAGTCATATACTGTATGACTTTGGAATATGTCTTCAGGATTCACCTTGACCCTGATCTGTATGTAGAAGTTTCTGAAGATAATTGAACGTTTGATGCACAGAGGGTTTATACAGTCTCGGCAATACACCCACAGGATTGTCTGTCGTACCCTGAGGTCTAATTATGTGCATCAACCGTTCATTCATCTTCATTAATCTCTTTATATTGGTCAGGGTAGGGGGGGGGGGTACGGTGGCTTAGTGCTTAGCACGTTCTCCTCACAGCTCCAGGGTCGGAGTTCGATTCCCGCCTCCGCTTTGGTTGTGTGGAGTTTGCAAGTTCTACCCGTGCCTCGGGGGTTTCTTCCGGGTACGCCGGTTTCCTCCACCGGTCCAAAGACATGCATGGTAGGTTGATTGGCATCTCTGGAAAATTGTCCGTAGTGTGTGAGTGTGTGCCCTGTGATGGGTTGGCACTGAGATAGGTACATAAGTGCTAGAAAATGACCGAATGAATGAATGAATACTGGTCAGGGTCATGTTGGACCTGGGAATGCTGGGCACAATGCAGGAATACACCCTAATCTGACCTGGACACTTCTACAGAGTGTAAAAACAACGTTCTCATCTGAGTTCTCTAAGAAACAGATTAGAATTGGTGTGGGATTTGAGGTAACATTTGTTTGACCATCCTTCATCTGTTTCTGCCAGGCCAGAGATTCTTCTGCTCTGCAAGGAAACTCTGCCCTGATTGGTTGCTTTAGATATGGCACGGTTCTGTTTTCCAAACCCCAGAGAGATGAGTGCTGATGGAGATAGCTGGGGAGGACAAGATCTGGGCTGGGAGAATGAGAGAAGAAGGGCTACAGGAGCAGTTTGATCATATTAACATTCCATCCTAACCTCAAGCTGCAAATTGAGCACCAAGTCAAGCATGGAGGCGTGAAAGTCTGCAAAGTCTGAGTCACGGAGTAAGACTGAGATGCCCGAGAGTGACCTGAGATATGAGATCCATCAGTCCAATTTGGTCCAATAGTGTAGATTTTCAGAACTCAATTACTCTGAAGCTAATGCAGCGTTCTACTCGGGTAACGACGAGATTCACTTCAGGGAACGCTGTTTTATATTAGTCTGCCTGTCTATATGTCGTCTCTAATTCTCATTATAGCCGCGACGGATTGGCAATTCATGTTGCAACGTAGCTGTTTTCCATCGGGCAAAAAAAAAAAAATGCACGATTGAGCAATCATGTAAATGTTGTAGCCCATTACTTTGTTAGCAAGTGTTTTCGATTCTCAGAAAGATACGAGTCATCTTTAATGGCTGAGGCCTTTGAGATTTCTAAGAGAAAGAGATTCCATTAAGAAATAACTTCATTTGCTAACACCACACAAACACACACACTCACGCTGTCATGAATTCTTCATAAGACCACTAAGGCTGAATGGCCGTTCTAAAGCACTGCGGCTTTAATGTGTGTACTACTAAAAAAAACTGCCAGAGCGCCTCATTTTGTGTCTTTCTCCCTCGCATATCCGTAATTACCAGCTGTTGTGTTGCGCTATCAAGCCTGTCAGACAGGCGTGAATGAAATGTGCCTGCAGTTCTAATGTGCCAGGCTGCTAAAAACCACAAATGAAACTCCCAATATTTTCAAGGCACAAAATGACACTTAGCAGCAAAAAACATATATATCACGTGGACACGACTGAACATTTAGGGATGCGCTGTCGATAATAAGGAAACACATGGATTCTTCTGACAGTGACGGGATCCTTAAGAAACATTGACGGCTTTACTAACTAACTAATCAAGTAGGACACGGAGGTTGCAACCCTCAAGACGCTCAGCTCAGTTCAGGGGCGGTTCTAGCATTAGGGGGTTTTAGCCCTCAGTGAGAATTTGCAACAAGAAGAGTTTTATATTATGTATTATATATTATATGACTACATAGTAAGCCAAAAGTTATGGTATTATTTAAAATGGCAAAAGTGGACACCAAAATTTTGTGCATGATGTAATGATGCCAGTCTTGAATCAGATCAGTTCATGTATGTGTGTGTTCTCTACAAACAGTGTGTCCAGTGAATGCAGTCATTAATAAACTAATATTCACAAGACAAAGACCAAATCAATAAATGTTATTTTTATTTAATTTTGAATGGATTGTTTGCATTAATATATTGTTTGTGCTACAACTCTGGTAATAAGAATAGTGACATTTCACTGCTTTTGGTTGCCTTTGTCTTTGCGGCTTTCCGCCGATTAACGTTATAGATAAACGCCTCCAGCTCTGACTGCGCGTGCACGCTGCGCGTACCTGTGCTTCTCCGTTCAAATAACGCAGACAGCTGATGACGCACTTTTGAAAGACTACAACGCACGCGCGTAAAATCAAAGTAAAAAAAATCGCTCTTGGATCAAACTGATAAATCATTTTATTTCCCATCGACGACGTGTCCTGCATTTTAACGTCATTTCTATTGTTTATTTATGAAAGTAAAAAGTAACCTTATAGTTTTAGGGTGGCTGAGCTCACAGACAGGGGGGCTGGAGACACCCTAATAAAGGTCTAGAACCAACCCTGGCTCAGTCTGTCACCCAAGCCAGAATTATTCCCAAACTGGTGTCAGGTCATTCCTGAGGGAATCTCAGATCACCTGCAGCTCTAATCACCACCTTGCTCCATGACAGAGGGATTTCCTCTAGAATCATTAGTACACTATAATGGTTTCTAAACCCCAAAGGGAGATCATGGGTGAGGTTTCTTGGGTAAAAAGGAATCTACTGATTAGAGAGAGAGAGAGAGAGAGAGAGAGAGAGAGAGAGAGAGAGAGAGAGAGAGAGAGAGAGAGACGATGAGAAGCTTAGAGGTTTCTTTTCTGACGTCACCTCTCGGATTTCATTCACTCTTTATCTGCCAACTCTCCAAAGGAAACCTGCATGTAGCACTTATGCAACATCAAAGGTTCACTATGTACAGTACCACTGTGAGCTGGAGTGGATTTACAATGCGTAAGACGAGAACACGTAGAACAGACAGAGAGTTTGATTTTTCTAAAGATTCGAAAAGATAGCAGATCCAAACATCAGGGCGTGCTAGCGTTTCATAATATCCCCAATTATGCATAATTCCACACTCTGTTCTATAATGTAGTGCTCTAGTGTTCGCTTGTAATCCCACAATGCTTTGCAGTAGGTGGCGTGCGAACTAGTAGTTATAGAAAACCCATAATGCACCTTGGTATTTTTTTCCTGCAAGATTAAAACTTGCATATGATTCCTCGTGTCTAAAAACGGTTCTTAAAATATGATCCTGTACTTTTCACCATTTTAACCATTTTTTTTTTCAGTTCTTTTTTTTTCCTCCATGTCCTCTTTATTGCAGCAGCATATCATAGCAAGTGTTTAACTGAAGCATAAACAGAAGTGGTCATTTGCAAACGAATCGACTCTTCGATTCAGTTCTTCGACACCGTTTTCTTTCATGTCCTTTTGTCAAAATATTATATATTTTATAAACAGTAGTTTTATATATATATATATATATATATATATATAGTGATATATGCCTGCAAATCTGTTGATGACGTACAGCTTTGTACATCAGTAATATGCATGAAGTGAATCTCATCAGAATTTGATTCATTTGTCAGTTTGATTCTTTTTTGTCTAAGTGAGGCTGCAGGAAAGCAAACAATTTTTTTTTGGGGGGGGGAACAGTGACAAATATAACAAAAATTGTTTCATTTTATTCCAGAAACGTGATTTTTATCTAGCTCTAGGTTTTTTTTTTTACAAGGAAAATGGCCAAGGTCCCAGGGGGGGGGGACCTGACACTGGAGACTCCTTCCACACACGTTCATAAATAAAGCCTGACAGAAACCTTGATCATTTCACTGATTATTAATTTTTATGTTTTTAAAATAACACTTTCTAAATATTACAGACTGGGTTAATAACAATTTGAGCAATAGTTCATTTACGAGATAAGAAATGCCATCAATTGCTGTGATACTAAAAAGAGGCAGAATTTCCATCACAGATCGATAAAAAGTTCAGAATCTCCACTAGCTTTAGCTTGATGTCCTGTTTGATTAGATTTCTCGCTCTGTAAATGTGTTTCTGCTGCTCTAGTGTGTCGACTCAAAATATTAGCCTCACATTTATAAGGCATAAAAGCAGCACTTTCAGTCTCCCTGTCACTGAGACGTATTAAAAAACAGAGAATTGACTCTCACAGTGGCCCCGTTATCGGATTGTCCTTTCCCTGAGCCTCCTGTCTTTTTCCCTCCACAAAGGTGTTTCACTGCTCACAGCAGGCCATCGTTCACGCTGGGTCACGGCACCGCAGCTCTCAAAGCAACGCCGCTGACTCCGGATCGGTTTTGGATTTGTAGTACGTTACTAACGCGATTAAGGTGACGCCGGTCTTGGACCAGCACTTCCACTTGATAAACGAGTGCAGTGGTGATCAATGAAGCTTAACATGCTGCTGCTCGACTCTGGTTAACTGTGTGTGTGTGTGTGTGTGTGTGTGTGTGTGTGTGTGTGTGTGTGTGTGTGTGTGTGTGTGTGTGTATGTGTTCGTGCGCACGGATGTGTGTGTGTGTGCTTGTGTGTGTCTCTGCGTGTGTTTGTGCGCACGGATGTGTGTGTGTGTGTGTGTGTGTGTGTGTGTGTGTGTGTGTGTGTGTGTGTGTGTGTGTGTGTGT
>NC_062519.1:3005576-3125576 GCF_022655615.1 Tachysurus fulvidraco | reverse complement strand
TGTTTGGATGATGAAAAATGATTCGGATCAATTCAGTTGTGAAATCTCCAAGGATTCAAAACAATTACATTCAACAAATACGTTTACTTTATGCAGAAAGAACGCACATCGGTGTGACGGACAGGGGTGCACATACTTTTGATCGTATAGCGTGTTTTCATTTTACGCCTGTGTGTATGAGCTGTTATTATAGGTTATGAGCACGCTAACCAATTAAAATGAAGCTGTGATTTATGTTCAAGCTGGAAGTAGAGCCAGATTCGCCGTTCTGGACGATTCATCAGCGCCACGAGGAGCCGACCGTGCCGCAGTGCAAAGAGAAAATAAGGATGAAGAATGTGTTAGAGTTCATACATGCACATCAGGGCCTGTATTCATGAAAATTCTTATTGTTACCAGTGTAAAGAGTTTCTCCTAGTGACGAAATTCCCCTTCGAATGAAAGAGAAGATCCTAGTACAGATAAAAGTTATTCATAAAGCATCTTAACCCTTAAAGGTGGGGTCTCCGATTTTTGAGAAATGCTTCAGAAAACCGAGTCGGGCCTAATAATAAACAAAAAACAAAACAAACGTGTAGCCAATGAGCAGAAAGGGGCGGGGCTTGTC
This sequence comes from Tachysurus fulvidraco, assembly GCF_022655615.1. Classification (NCBI taxonomy): domain Eukaryota; kingdom Metazoa; phylum Chordata; class Actinopteri; order Siluriformes; family Bagridae; genus Tachysurus; species Tachysurus fulvidraco. The sequence goes on along the minus strand of NC_062519.1, from coordinate 3,124,969 downwards.
ACTATGGGCGGAGAGAGTGTTCAGTGCGCATGTGTGACATTAGCAGAAAGCGGTTTTAACATCGACATGGAGGATAAAAACAAAGAAAGAAAGAGAAGAAAGACTTACGATAAGGACAAGAAGTAGAACGTGTTAATATAGGATCAGCTTTCCAGCGCTGGAGAGAACTGAAGGAGCAGGAAGTCGGCCACATATTCACAGGTTGGAGTTTCCCGAGTCAATAACTCCTGAGCTAAACGCTGTTACTACACAAATAACACCTCTTTTCTATCGTAGTAATGTAGAGAGGCAGCTACAACCGCGTTTTGTGTAGTAACAGCGTTTAGCTCAGGAGTTATTGACTCGGGAAACTCCGACCTGTGAATATGTGGCCGACTTTACTTAAGACGCCGAGGCGCTTTTTTCCTTCTCGATAGGTGAGTAACGTTGGTTTTGCTTTGTTACACAGAACTAATATATGCCTTTGTCCTTTACATCATTATGCTTGTGTGGCATTTTTGCTTGTTTGTTTATCTACAATCGTATTGTTCTTCCCTTCAGCTATGATAAAGACACGTTTCTTTCTGTTAGTCGCCTGGGTTACGTATGTATGTGTGGGCGGAGCTATCGATACAGGGGTGGGACCGTGTTGGGTTAGGGGCGTGTTTGTTTTGGTGATTTCAAATGTCAACATTGGCATTCAAACATCGGAGACCCTAACTTTAAAAGTGCTCATAGCGTCAAAAAGTTTAGGAGGTAAGATGAGGACTTTTAACAGGCTTGAGTTTCTTTATCAGAGAAGAAAATGCCCTATAGGTGATGAGGGAGAAGAAATGTATTGTATACAATATTTAATCATGATAGTGAGTTATAAAGATGATACAGATTAGATTGTGTAGGGATTATTTATGTGACCAATCATATTAGAGATAACATCTCAGGCTTGGAAATTCTCTGCCGGAACATTAAGGGGCGCTCCGTCAGCGTGTTGTGCCACGTGTTTCGTGTCATGTCTGGAATCACCTGTTTCTAATTGCCTGATAATCATATTGTCTGTTTTTTAACATAGAGACAAAGTGAAGGTTTATAACAGACCAGAATTTAAAAGCGATCCTTTTTATTGGCCAACCAATCACAGTCTTCGAATGATTGTCATACATGGTAACGGGCTTAGCCCCGCCTCCTCTCTAAGATAAAAGTTTGGTCCTGAAGATAAGATTCCTAGTTACAGAGTTGGGAGTAAGTCACTCATGTGCAAGTCACAAGTAAGTCTCAAGTCATGAATGTCAAGTCAAATTCAAGTCGAGTCTTTTTTTAATATTTGTCAAGCAAGTCTCAAGTCTCAAATTTGCGACTTAAGTCTGACTCAAGTCAAGTCATATGACTCGAGTCCCCCATCTCAGCGTAGTTAGATATCATTCATTAATTCATTTTCTACCGCTTTTCCAAACTATTCTGGTCACAGGGTGCCTGTGCCTATCTCAGGCGTCATCGGGCATCGAGGCAGGATACACCCTGGACGGAGTGCCAACCCATCACAGGGCACACACACACACACACACACACACACACACACACACACACACACACACACACACACACACACACTCTCTCACACTCTCACACACTCACACTCACACACACACACACACACTCTCTCACACTCTCACACACTCACACTCACACACTACGAACATTTTTCCAGAGATACCAATCAACCTACCATGCATGTCTTTGGACCGGGGGAGGAAACCGGAGAACCCGGAGGAAACCCCCAAGGCACAGGGAGAACATGCAAACTCCACACACACAAGGCGGAGGCGGGAATCGAACCCCCGACCCTGGAGGTGTTAGGCGAACGTGCTAACCACTAAACCACCGTGCCCCCCCTTAGATATTTTTAAGATAAATTAGGAGCTGCCTGAGATCTTTATGAATACGGGCCCAGGGGTTCTTTCGAATAGGAATAGTTTCTAATAGGAACACACTTGTGCGTAGAACCTACACATTGTGCAAGAGGCGTTTAAAGAGGTGTGTATTATCATAGAGTCGGGTGTCCAGCTAATTAGACTGCATGCTGTGTGTGAGAGAGATTTGGTTTGTTTCCTGTTTAGCCGCTTCACCGAGCTGTTGTATGACCGTTCTCTGGCAGTCATAATCCCGTTACTCATAACTTCCAATAAAGAAAAATCGCTTAAATAAACGTAAAAAAAATAAACGGGGGTTGGTGAAGATTATGCGCTTAATACCTGAAATGTCAGAGATTGCTGCGCAGAATCGATGAATCGTCGGCACTAACGGCCACCCACGATATTAATAAATAAGTGCTGCAGGGCCGAGGATTAGTCATGTGAAGCACGGAGAGAGAGACTCAGAGGTCTAGTCATGCTTTCCAGGCTCTGGGTGAAGGAGAATAAAGAGGCATTAGTGATCCTTTATGCTCATAAAGAGAGAACAAAAGCGAAAGAGAGAACAGAAAGTGGCTCCTCTTTGTGATGTCTCGCTGAAGTTAAAGCGTAATATTTCATTGCCTCAGCACTCTATTCATTTTGTCACTCACACACTGTACTGACTGTCACCTTATTTTTCTAGACCTCGCTCAGCTTTCATTCATCTTTTATGCCGTAACGTTTTTATATTGAGATTCAGCTTTCAGACTCACTTAAAAGCACGACGCTGGAAAGCACACAAGAAGTACGACAACAAGAAGAAAGGCTGGAAAGGATTGTTAAATAGAGTACACAAATACGCTGAAAGGTGCACTTGGATTTAATTGGGGTAAATTGGAAGGGATAACAGAATTAGATATGAAGGGAAAGTATTTTTAAAAAAAAATAATAAAACAGGTACTGCAGCATTCTGCGAATTTTTCGAAATAATCATTTAAATATGCAAATGAGGCAACGCAACTTTTATTTTTGCAATGCATCGTGTAGCAGGAAAAAGTTCATACAAGAGGGTTGGCTCTATTTCTTATATTTTGCTGCTGATTGATTGATTGATGTTTCACAGCTGTTGTCATATTGTTACCAGATTTATATTTATATTGTTTTTTTGTGGTTTTTTTTTTTTTTGGTTAATTTTAAGTAGTATAAATATCACCTAATATCAAAGCTATTCAACATATTTAAATCTCTGCAAATTAGAAGTCCAATCCTGACAGTTTAGGCCCCGCCCATTTGGATACAACAGGTGGGCTTTAAGAAACATACAGTATGTCAGGGATTCCTGTACAGTTTAAGGCTCTTTTAAATGTCCCGCCTTCTCCATATGGTGATTGGGAGATCTTTTGAAAGGGGCGGGACATCATAGCTAACTGGAGGCAGTGGCTCCGAGGGAGCCTGTGCCTATCTCAGGCATCAGCGGGCATCGAGGCAGGATACACCCTGGACGGAGTGCCAACCCATCGCAGGGCACACACACACTCTCATTCACTCACACACTCACACACTACGGACAATTTTCCAGAGATGCCAATCAACCTACCATGCATGTCTTTGGACCGGGGGAGGAAATCGGAGTAAACCCCCGAGGCACGGGGAGAACATGCAAACTCCACACACACAAGGCGGAGGCGGGAATCGAACCCCCAACCCTGGAGGTGTGAGGCGAACGTGCTATTGGTTAATTTTAAGTAGTATAAATATCACCTAATATCAAAGCTATTCAACATATTTAAATCTCTGCAAATTAGAAGTTCAATCCTGACAGCTTAGGCCCCGCCCACTTGGAAACAACAGGTCAAATGGCAGCTAGGTTTTATGAAACATGTCAGGGATTCCTGTACAGTTTAAGGCTCTTTTAAATGTCTCGCCTTCTCCATATGGTGATTGGGAGATCTTTTGAAAGGGGCGGGACATCATAGCCAACTGCCAATCAGTAAAATGGAAATGAACAATTAACCCTAATGACTGACATCTCACAGCGTAAATGCTTATTTTATTACATTAAATTGGTGTTATTGGTATTGTAAAGAAATCGTAAAAATAAACCTTTGTTTGATCGATTGCGAGTGTAGATAGGTGACGTTTAGCTAGCTAGTTGTAGCATGACGTGGCAGACACTGCTAATTTGGTCAACAGAACACAAAACTGTGCTTCCTGTATTTGACAAAACCTCAAGCACTTAGCAGACACCTTTATGCCGAGTGATAAACAACTCATCTTGGTGGACCTGGGGTTCGAACCAATGACCTTCCAATCAGTAGCCCAACACCTTATCCACTGAGCTACCACATCTCGTAAGGAGAGTGTCATCTTTTATAACAATGAGTAACAATGAGTTTTCAGTTCTCAGAAATTTATAAATAAAAAAAAAATTAAATAAATAAGAAAAATGTCTTCTGGCACAAAGTTCCAAAAAGTGCTTCTGAAATGTGTGAAAAGATTAAAACAACACATCTGTTGTTTGCACCAGGAACGAAATCGATACATATTTAAACTCCACACTTTTGTAATTAAAGGATTCATTTGTAAAAACTACCGAAAGGCAAGCGACATTGTTCTGCGAAGAGGCACGACGAAGGCGAGGGCGAGATTCACACCACATGCCGTGTGCACACACCCCAAGGCGTACGAACCGGCGTGTGAAATCGTTGCTCCTTCACAGGCTGAGAAAAATAACTTATCACATGGACAAGAAGTCATTCTGAAGAAACTAATAATGTCAGCAAGCAGAAGTGATTTTTTTTTTTTTCAGAATAAACGGTTACGTCACGTTAAAACGCCTGGAATCGTTGTGGACTAGACAACATTCTGGAAATGAAATATACGAATTCATAAAAAAAAATTTATTAAAACATCTGTCGGATTTCTGCCGTAAAAATACCAACAGCAGCGACACAATTTGTGCAGAAATGATTTCAAAATATTCTTGTTCTCACGTGTTTTTGCTGTACATACGTGAAAAAACTTTGGGATGCCGTTTAATTCGGAACTCATCTGTATCCGCCGAGTGCTGGGTCAGCTTATCCTTCAAAGCATGCCGTGTTTTCTTTATGCAGGAAATTCACCCATTTATTGCTGTTCATTTCCACAAGTAAACATTCAACTTAAAGTGTATCCCACATCACTAGCGCACACTGATTCCATGACCTCGATTTAGTATCTTGTGGCTTCATTGGGTTGCCTGCAAATAACCGGTGGAATCTCTGGACTCCCTAAAAAGCTGTCACGACCATACCATAACGAAATGAAACCTGTATTGATGACATTCTGGAGCAGCGATGGTCCAAACAGCTCCAGATAGAGATTTCTACTTCACGGCCCAGAGGACGATGAACCTAGCAGATGAGAAAAGATGGACTTGGCGTCCGATTTCTCATTCCACAGCCAGCCTTGGCCCGATAATGAGGTGGATCTCAATTATGCCGCCGCGCCACTGTGAAATGGACCGGGGGGGCTCCTGCTACCGCGCCTCTCGAGGCCCTTCAAGCCCTCTTGTCCAAATTGAACTGATGGAGCAGAAAAGCCATTTTGATTTTTTCGCTCTCACCTCCATACCGGAGCCTAGGCAGTACGAAAAACAGCAGGCCCACCACGGTTCTGGCCAAGGTTGGGCCACGCCGACGGCGCTTCGCATCATAGAAGCATAATTAGATTTGCGCTGACAGTCTGTTGACACGGGATGTATTAATTGGGGTGCCTCGGATTGACATGCATTTAGATAGCCACATCATAAATGCATGAAACTCGGCACGGTGCACACTAATTGCGTTGAGTTCCGTAATTATGGTCCGCGTGATTAATGGCGCCTCCTGTCACCAGCATATGGCAAAGTTGACCTCACGGTTATTGAGTTAGCAGGCCAATCAGAAAAAGAGAGAGGGAGGGAGGGATTCATAAGGAGGGATCGGGGGGACGACTCGGATGTGAGCTGCTCTGCTCTGATTGGATTAAAGTCTACTGTCGGGAACTTCATTTTTTTTTTTTTTCTACTTACCTCTTAGGAATGTGACGGACAGCAGAACAGCTGCCACCGTCATGTCCGGTTTTTGGCTCGTACAATAACAACGCGATTGGAATCTCATTATAACAAGATAGAATTGTGGTAGTTGTTTTCGATCCATTCCCACCAACCATCAGAACCTTGTGTGTTTTTCTGTACATTCCACAGATCTGGTGCCGAACAGCCTGGGCCTGCATTCTCTCCACCCGTCCACCAGTCCATTGGCCTCCAACCATCAGGCTCCATCTCCCACACAGCTGCACTACCACAGCAAAGTCCAGCACCGCCGCTTCTCCATGGAGGTCAGTAGCATCGATGTTCTCCCAAGAATCAAGTGACTTTTTTTTTTCACCTCCAGACTCACAGGATTCAACTAATTAACTCTGTAATTAAACGATTCTAAGTGAGGACTGGAACCGTAGAGGCGTATCTTATACTCCATCTGTCAGTTCTTCAAGGATTCTTGGGATGGCTACCAGTTTATGCATTTCGATAGAACCTGGTAATTGGGGTCTCTAAAAGGGTTCCACTTTCAGAAAAAGGTTCCATGTAGAACTCAGTTATAAAACCAAGAACTGGTCAACTTTGATGGATGACTTTTTGAGGGACGAGACTATACACGTGTAGCATTGGATTAGCTTCTGAAATGCCACTGGATGATGAATTCTATTTCGGTCGACCCTTTGTTGAAAACTTAACCAGCAAGGGGTCCACTTGGGTCTATTATTAAGAAGATGAGTATTATATATCCTTGCTTTAAGAAATAGTAGCTTAGTATAGTAATAGCATAGCGATATTGTATTATAGCTTGATCAGAGTGTGATAGCAATATAGTCAGATGAGAGTATGTGAGTAGTACAATAATATAGAAATATTAGTCGAATACTGCGATATCAGAATAGTATAGTAATGTCATAGTAATACAGTATTATAGCTTGATCAGAGTATGATAGTAATATAGAAATATTAGAGTCATACTATAATATGAGCGTAGCGTAATATAATAATGTCAGAATGACAAAATATGACGATAGGGTGCAGTAATATAACTATATGACGATAGGGTGCAGTACAGTAATATAACTATATGACAATAGGGTGCAGTACAGTAATATAACTATATGACGATAGGGTGCAGTAATATAACTATATGACAATAGGGTGCAGTAATATAACTATATGACGATAGGGTGCAGTAATATAACTATATGACGATAGGGTGCAGTAATATAACTATATGACAATAGGGTGCAGTAATATAACTATATGACGATAGGGTGCAGTAATATAACTATATGACGATAGGGTGCAGTAATATAACTATATGACAATAGGGTGCAGTAATATAACTATATGACAATAGGGTGCAGTAATATAACTATATGACCATAGGGTGCAGTAATATAACTATATGTCGATAGGGTGAAGTACAGTAATATAACTATATGTCGATAGGGTGAAGTACAGTAATATAACTATATGTCGATAGGGTGCAGTAATATAACTATATGTCGATAGGGTGAAGTACAGTAATATAACTATATGACGATAGGGTGCAGTAATATAACTATATGACGATAGGGTGCAGTAATATAACTATATGATAATAGGGTGCAGTAATATAACTATATGACCATAGGGTGCAGTAATATAACTATATGACAATAGGGTGCAGTAATATAACTATATGACAATAGGGTGCAGTAATATAACTATATGACCATAGGGTGCAGTAATATAACTATATGACAATAGGGTGCAGTAATATAACTATATGACGATAGGGTGCAGTAATATAACTATATGACGATAGGGTGCAGTAATATAACTATATGACCATAGGGTGCAGTAACAGATAGTAGGTGTAATAATATGGTACCATCAGAGTAATATAGTAATCAGAGTAATACTGTAGTATAGGATGATCAGAGTGGTCTTGGCATATAGTATGATTAGAGTATGTTAGAGTAATTCAGTAAGTAACAATATGATATCAGAGTAAAATAGTAACCTTAGAGTAATACTGTAGTATATAGTATATCATATAATATATGGGAGTAATCTAGTAATATCAGAGTAATACAGCGATATAGGACGATCAGCGTGGTGTAGTAATAACATAACATTATAGCAATGCTGTAATATCAGAATAATGTAAACGTGGCATAGTGATATAGTAATCTGAAAGCAAGACAGTAATATAACATTAGCGTACTATAATATAAGAGTAGTACAGTAACATCAGCGTAATATAGTAACACTGGAGTAATAAAGGATGATCAGTGTGGTGTAATATAGTAACATTGGATTGTGTGAGAGAAATACAGTAATATAGTATCGTTAGAGTGACACTGTAATATCAGAGTAGTAAAAGTAGTAATATAGTAATAGTATAGAGTATGATATCAGTGATATACTGTATTGTATGTAGTGTTCTGCATCTCTGTCAAGGCTTCAGGTATCCTGTGTGGTGTCTGTAAGTACTGTAAATAGGAAATGTTTTACTGGAATCTTTAACCCCGTGATGTAAGGAACGCTGCTGATGTTCCTTCACAGAATCCAGCACAGAAACAAGCTGTTTCACCGAGTCGAATAATAACACTGCTCAGGAAGTGTGTGAGTAATGTGTAGAGGACCAGTGGTGAGTTATAGCTCGAGCTCTCGTCACCGTGACGGTGCACCCGAAGGATCGAGTGGCGTAAATGTCAGCGTCTTTCTCAGGGTGACTTTCATCTCGTAGAAAACAAACCAAACCCAAACAAACTCGCAGAAAATGGACCCCTGAGGGGGAAATGACAGATTAATCAAAGTCTCCCAGAACAGCAGCAGCCACCATCATCATCACCACCACCTCCTCGTTTCCCTCTCTCTCTCTCTCTCTCTCTCTCTCTCTCTCTCTCTCTCTCTCTCTCTCTCTCTCTCTCTCAACCCACCATTACTTGCTTGTCCCCCACAAGTCCTGATTGTGTGTGAAGGACAAATACCCGCCTCGTATTCCAGCCCTCTCCTCTGTGTCACTCCTGCCAGAGACCTGGCTAAAAGATGGAGCCCTTGGCTAAACGCAGTCGACTGGTTATTTTTAAGTCAGGCTTCATATTGCAGTGCGTTCCGAGTTCTCCCAAGCCCCGCTGTCAGACTTCGTGTTCAGCAGCAATGTATCTCAAGGAGGAAAATTGCACTGAATGCCCTCTCCATTTTCAAATCCATTGGGTTCCTTTCTGCCCTCTAGAAGCTTTTATCGGCCACGTGCACCCTTATTTCACTCTCACCAGCCAGGCTCAGGGGAAAGCGGGAAGAGGGGAAAAAAGCCTTCTTTGCTTTAAATTGCTAGATAGGTTTATTGCGCAACTGTACAAAACCTCCTTAAGAAGCAGTGGGACAGAGATTCCCCAGAATTCAAAGCTTCGTTCTGAGCGGAAGTGAAGGTTAGAAGAAATCCAAGAAGCTTTAAGCACTTTCTTAAAAACATGACAGCATTGTCTTTTTTTTTTCTCAGTTTGACGTTCACCCCTGAAGGACAGAATTTATGCGAGACAGAATCTCACCACCAACACGCACAGCAATACCTGTTTTCCATCAGACTTTTGTTCTTTGAGTTTCTCTTCCGCGGTTACGAGATGACAAACACGTCAGGCGCAGCTTGATGTCCTGACATGCTAAGCTGGGATGAGTTTCTAAAAAAGCAGCACAAAACAAAAAAAAACATGGTTAGCACACTGTGGAGAAAAAACAAAAAACATTTTCATGATGTGTTGAAAAATAAATCATCTGCATGCAAGGATAAAGTGGGGACCGAAATGTCCTTAAAAGGATAGGAAAAATCCAAGGTCCTTACAAGGCTACTAAGATAGGTGTGTGTGTGTGTGTGTGTGTGTGTGTGTGTGTGTGTGTGTGTGTGTGTGTGTGTGTGTGTGTGTGTGTGTGTGTGTGTGTGTGTGTGTGTGTGTGTAAAGGATGTCAGTAAGCGGATGGCCCTGCCCATGGACATTCGTTTGCCACCAGAGTTTCTAAAGAAGTTGCAGATGGAGAGCCCAGAAGACTGCAAACCACTTAGCCGCACTTCTAGACGAGCCTCACTGGTCAGACACACACACACACACACACACACACAAAGTCTTTTTAATATTCTATGGAATTTGATCTAATCCGCCTTATATTTAATTGCAGAAAGAAGCATATGATTTTTTTTATAGCTTAAATAACTTTCGTATACAAGACAAGGCTTTGTTCTGCTAAAGGAAAATAATCACTGACAGGGATATAGTTATAGTTACTACACCAATGTTAACTAATTTTCTATAACATATTTAATATATCCAATATTTTAAATGTCAAGTTATCACTACATTTTATACATATTTACTACATCTCGTTGGCCTCTCGTTTTTTTTTCTTTCTTAAATTTAATAACCCGAAAGAAACAAAAGAGAAACCTTAAAGAAAATTTCACCGTATTGACCGATATATGTTTTTTTCATCGGCCCCTGCAAACGCTCCGTTGCTATAGAAACAATCTCAGTAAAATCTGACCAATCCCAATCCAGATCTCGTCAGAATTGTGTAAAAATAAAAGAACGAAATTCAATCCTGAAAACAATCTTGTCACTAAAAAAAACAATGTGGATTAAAAAGTTTATATCAGAAAAAAAAAGCTAAGGATGTTAAAAATTAACGATATATAACAGATGAGCGTCGATTTTAGTCACACATTCCGTTTCTATTTTACGCTTTTGAGATCGAAGCCATAAAACACAATGAGCTGAGAAATTAAACACAATTATGTGAATGAAAATATTACAGCAAGTCTCGTCTTTCGTCTTCAGTCTGACATCGGGTTCGGGAAACTGGAGACGTACGTAAAACTGGGCAAACTGGGAGAGGTGAGTCAAGGGATCTCTCGTTTTCTCAGTAAAGCACAGCAAAGTCATTTATTACACGCGCACACACACACACACACACACACACACACACACACACACACACACACACACACACACACACACAATATTAATATATTAAAAAAAAGGACTGATTGCTGAAAATAGCTGTATTGACAAAGTGCATCAATTTCCACAAAACATTTTCCATTATCTGTCAACAACACTATAGTAAAAATACTATTAAAAAAAAAGGTGTCCAGTACACAGCCCTGGGGGATACCCTTAAAAAAATTCAGTGTGGAGGAATCAGAGAGGCTGTATCAAGCCTAAGAATGTCAAAGTGAATACTAAATCTGAGCCAAGACTTTAATGTATTATACATTTATTATTTAATGGAGGTTTTTGCTTTTGGCAAAGTAGCCGTGTAGCGAAAGTAACATGCTAAACAAATAAAAAATTGAAGGAATGAAACACCTGGGGGCGTGAAGTTATGGGAATATAATCCACAACTGAGTTACGGTTTCTGAGCCGGAACATCCGGAAGTGTTTTATTCCATTTATACAGCAAATCTTTAATAAACATTACACGTTTTATCAATCTATTCCATAATTGATAGATGTTCACTTATCAGCTTTACTGTATATTTATTCTTTCTTAAAGTCATATTACTGGGAAATCCATCCAGTCCTCAAGACGGAAAATGAAACTCTATACAAGACCGTTAAATAAATAAATAAACATCTCCTGATAGAAATCAGGGACTATTTAGTACATCGATGATCAGTGTTGGTTAGAGAAGAGCCCCTTTGTGAATGTATAATTGTCGGATTAATAATTAATAGCTTAATATCATCTGGATGATCCACGGTACAAGTCTCCGTGTGTGCGTTTATTAACTGTGTTAGGAAACGTATTCGAATTAATGACCAGATTCGAGAATTCAAGACCACCATGCTGTAGAATTAAAGTAATGTATGTTGTTTTGTTTTTTTTCATCATGAACTAGTTGTACCTGCTCTGTTCTGAATCCTGCCATGACTTTTATCTTGGTTTCTACACCAGGGCACTTATGCTACTGTATTCAAGGGGCGCAGCAAGCTGACAGAAAATCTGGTGGCCCTGAAAGAGATCCGGCTTGAGCATGAAGAAGGAGCCCCTTGCACTGCCATCAGAGAAGGTAGCGTCCATCTCCAGAACAACTTCACAATAACAGGCCATTTTTAAGCTCCCCAGTTGTTAAAACTCCAGATTTGTGGTCGGGAGTGCAAATCCTAGACTAGTGAGCTGCAGGCTTCCTCTCCCCCGGGCTTAAATCTCTCTCTAAATGAGAGTCTGAGGACGTGATGAGAATGGGTAAAGACGGAGAGTCACAGTGAAGCAAGGCTGCCACCCAGTGTTCTAGCTGGGATTCGGTCCAGGAGAGGAATCCTCTAGTATGTGGTGAAGCAGAAGTGCTAGAACGATGAGGTGTATCCGAGTATCGGCATCTCTGAGTGCTGCTAATGTACAAGACAAAATATCCACAAAGATTCTCAAACAACCGAGAGTTCCTGATGTCTACTGTCAGGTTGAGTCGATTCTTCAAGGCTTCTTCAAGGGCCCGGCTAACAAGCTTCACCCTCAGAGACCGCTACCGTATGTTCGTTAAGAGCGTAACAGGATTTAGTTAAGAGGAGCCAGGGCTTCATTTGTAAAACATGAGGTTTAGCAGAACGGAGAAGAGATCAAGGAGGTGGAGAGGAAATGAGAAGGTCTCAGAACCTACAAACGGTAACATTAAAAAAAATCACAACATTTAAAGAATAACTGCCTTTTTTCAGCATTTTCTAAATTCTTTCGGCTGATCATGTGAGTGTGCATAATTCCTAAATAGAGCTTAGGCTTAGATGTCCTTGAAATGGGTTGGTTGTTTTATTGGACACATTTAGAGTAATCGTTTCATTAAAAAAGTGGAGTCCATGGAGTAAATAACTCCAAATCTAAGAGGCACTTGATCCTGTTGCGGCAGAATCCAGCACAAATAAAAGCTCTGACGGTAATGGAGACTAGCTTCATTTTTGTGAGCGCTAGATCAGTCTGAATGCTAAATGACTTTGGGAAGTTAATGGGGCTGTATAAAAAATAAAAAAAAAAACAATTAATGCAGCCTGTGTTAAATTGTGAAATTTCTATTAACTGCATATTTATTATGTGGTCAAAAAAAATAACTCATTTAGCACCAGAACTGGAGAAATCTCGTTATCTGACTACGGGCTCTACACCTCGATCTCTTGACATGGCAGTGAAAATCAAATCATATCACGTGTGTTCACAATGTAACAAGTAACAAAGCTTCACGTGTCGGTTGCTCGCATCGCATGGCAATCGATAGCTAAATGCCAGAGACGCCGCTGGTCACCTCGGTGTGAAAAGGAGGCTGTTGACAAGCAGACAGCGTTCAGTTCGGTCGGCTTCATGCATCAGGACTTCAACTGGAACGGAAATACCATAGAACAAGGGAAAGAAAATGGTAAAGAACAGGGAAAAGGGAAAAGGGTGCTTGCTTTTATTTTTTTGTAATAGTTTTTCTCACGATCCTGTCAAACTTGCTGGGTATCGGTTAAAATTGTTACTACGGTTTCTACGAGGTTATGCAAATTCACAGACAAACACTCGATTACAGTGTTTTAAACAGCTCACATGACATGATACCCAATTAAATATTTGGTCGTCAAAAAGAAAAACCCTGCAAAGTCTTGTATTTTTATTTTTTTTTTCAGTTTTACGTCAAAATCGTAAAGGAATTGTAGCGACATCTATTCAATTGAGTGTGATTTTATTTGTATTATTCTATTCTATTATTTTGTTGTATTCTAAATTCTATACTTCTACTCTAAAGTTCTATATAAAAATTGTATCAGAATCATGATATTGTGTAAAAATCACTTTCCAATTGTGGCAAAATCGTTTCAAAATTGTTTTTAATTTGTGGCATAATCATTTTAAAATTATATCATATTTGCAAACTTGAAAAATGTCACCAAAATTGTTCTTAAATTCTAACAAAATCATATAAAATTGTGGATCTTTTTAAAATCGTATCACAATTGTGTCGAAATCAAATAAAATTGGTCAATGTTGAATCAAAATTTTGCCAAATTTGTAGCAAACTCGTAGCTGTAGCTTTCTTAAGAGCTGTTTTAGTCCCACTAAGGTTCTGTGTAGTATGGTTAGAATGTATAAGTGTAAAACACGGTTGAAATTGAAACTTGATGCCGGAACCCCCTCAGGAACTCTTGATGGAATCCTGATTTTTAAGAGTGTGATGGTTCACGCTGGTAAATATGTTTGTGTTGCTGTAGTATCGCTGCTGAAAAACCTGAAACACGCCAACATCGTGACTCTGCATGACATCATCCACACCGACCGTTGCCTCACTCTGGTCTTCGAATATTTAGTAAGACTTCTTACCTTCTGCTGCTTCTTCTACTTTAGTCTACAGAATGTGTGTATTGTTTTCTGAAATGTAAGAAGAATTATCTTAGATGTTTCGTGGCTTGGGCTACCTTGCACCAGTCGGGGTATGGTGGGGTGGGGTTTCAGGGTGTTATGGTTGATGTCGTCAAATCTACCCTTCATAAGTATGGTCCAGCTTTGGCCCAAAGCCAGTTATATCCTTCACCTCAGTAGGTAGATGGCTGAGGTATGTAGCAGATTAGCAGATTAGAGACGCCACCATTGCCACAGTTTACATTAAGTATGTATCGGTGGTTACTATAGAAACAGTAATGTAATATAACACATCCTTTGGTAGCTTTAGATGTGTTAGAACATGTAATTGTTTGTGCTTTATGTTTTTTTTTTTTTTTGCAGGACAGCGATCTGAAGCAGTACCTAGACAATTGTGGAAACCTCATGAGCATGCACAACGTAAAGGTGCCACATCGATCGATCTCCGTCTCTTTCCGAGCCGAAAAACACATTTCCAATAATTTAAAGAATAAATACCGTATAAATCTTTCTTCCTGTTTCTCTCTAGATATTTATGTTCCAGCTTCTGCGTGGTTTATCTTATTGTCATAAGAGAAAGATTCTACACAGGGACCTCAAACCGCAGAATCTGCTCATCAATGAGAAGGGAGAACTGAAGCTAGCTGACTTTGGTGAGACTCTTTCAGAACATTACACCAGCTTTCTTTCATCTGATCTCAAACTCCATAACACAGATCTCTTATTCTATTCCCCTCAGCAACAGCAAGACTTAGTAACTTCAAATGATATAAATCTCAACATGGCGCCGCGCCAATTACCGGGTTACCAGGCAACGTTTTTTCCTCAGATGAATAATGTTTATTGTTTCTCTCGCTCCCTCTATCTCTCTCTGGCTTGTTAGGTCTGGCGAGAGCAAAATCTGTGCCGACGAAAACCTACTCCAACGAGGTGGTGACTCTGTGGTACCGGCCTCCAGATGTCCTGCTGGGCTCCACAGAGTATTCCACTCCCATAGACATGTGGTAAGGACGTGCTGATCCGCATGCTACGCGCTAACAACGTTAGCCTCAGGGGACAATAAGACTTTCTTCCTCTACAGATCTTTTTAACAAGTTTCATGTGACTGAGAGAAAAAAACTGCTTCTTTTAGCTTCATAACCGAAGAGCTATCATAGAAATTTTATTCCCTAACACTTAAAAAACTTATGTCTTAACTAGCCATTTCTTAGTGTTAAAGCAGACAGGTTAGCAATGCATTATAGGTAAAACTCATGACTGCACTGTGTAAATTTGATCACCACCATTTTTGAAAGCTTTGAGTTCAACACTTTTGGCACAGCGGCAGTGTTTGACTGTCTGACGGTGGAATATTTCAAGTTTATGCTAATGCTAAAAGTATTTACAGTTTAATATTAGCTGTACAGGGTCGTTTCTTAACATCGGAGTGTTAAGAAAATGTTGACATTCTGGATAGTTTGTTCTCATTTCATGATCACTTCCATGTTATACTGTTAAAAAAAAAATCTATAATCGCTTTATGCTAGCTAGTGCTTGGCGTTTATACCTATCTTTCCTCACAGGAGTATTTTCACTTGAAATATAGCGACATTTTAACTTTCATTTCTGAGGCACATGTTAACATTCTTGCGTAGTGTAGAAACTCTACAGCTTCCTTTTATTTCCATTCCTCTATAGCTTGATATTTTTAAATAAACGCTGTGGAACCTGTGTGCTAGCTTAGCCGCTATATCTCCTGGTTATACAGCGATGCTGTGTATTTTTTAATGAATTTTCTGAGCGCAGCTTTATTCTCTTTAATCTCAATACATTTCCTCACTACAATGCTCACATAACAAGAAGTAGAAAGGTAAAAATATAGTGATGTTAGTAAAGATAAGTCTGTCAATTCTCGACTACAATAACGCGAAATCCTTCGTTCTGATGATACAAAAGTTGCTTGATAAAAAGATCACCATGTCTCCTGTGGACTAAACTTCATCTCCTCCTCGTCCTCGTCCTCCTCCTCCTCCATATGTGACGCTAATCCGGTCCGAACAAGGCTCTCGACGGAGTGGATCAGGTGTATTAGAGTCAACAGAAAATTCCTTGATGAGCCAGACACTCTTATTTAGTGAGAAGGAATGAGAAAGTGCGCTCTCATGCTACCTTTGGATTACGAGTTTAAGGAAGCTGCCGCTCTTGACCAACTTTGAGACCTACCATCTCGAAGATCTATTTGTATTGCATTTCTTTCAATGTTTCCTCATATTTCTATCACACACACACACACACGGAGGAAACTGACTTTTATGCCTCAGAGCACTTGAGTTTTTGATTCAGTGTCAGAAATGTTTTTTTTTTTTTAAACTCGTGCTGTACTGTTCAATAAAAACCCCTGTGTGCCAGTAATCCAGGGGATTAGCCCAGTAGCCTAATCAATCCATGCGTGACGGCAGCCGCATGTCTCCTCCCGATATCTCCAGCTCACAGACATCCCATGGCCGCCATCCAAATGACAAGAAATCAAAACACGGGCCGCGGGAGCCGTCCTCGAATTTGCCCTAACCGAAAAACAGAGCCAGAAAATCTGCTCAAATCCATTCTTTCATGCGAATTATCCCTGCTGTGCTTAAATGTCAAAGATTTATTCATCTATTTTTGAAACAAATGTTTTTCTTTTTCTTTTTCTTTTTTTTCTTTCGCCCCGAATGTAATGTAATTAACCAGAGCGCCTGCGTTATTTGTCTCGCGTTCAGGGGCGTTGGGTGTATTCTGTACGAATTGGCAACGGGACGGCCCATGTTCCCAGGCTCGACTGTCAAAGAGGAGCTGCACCTGGTTTTTCGCCTCATGGGTACGTTTAACTTTTGACAACTATGACATCCTGAAAAAAATAACAAATGATTGTCCCCCCCCCAAAACATCTGAGACGTGTCATATGTTTAGCGTAGAAAAAAGCTCCAAAGCTATGAAGAGCGTCGAATAATTCCCTCATAGGACCTTATTTGTTTAGCGATGTTCGGAGTAAACTTGTGTTTTTTTCTGATTGTTATTTAGAACTGAACGTATTCCACTCATTAATAATATTTCTTTTTTTAACTAGGAACCCCGGCTGAAGAGACCTGGCCTGGGATTACAACCAATGATGAGTTCAAGTCGTACATTTTCCCCCTGTACCGAGCCCAGGCTCTAATAAACCATGTTCCCAGGTAACACAAAGCTGATCAGTCGACAGGTCACGACCCAAACGAATCCTTTAGTCTTTGTAGTCACTCCAGAAATATTGGAACCCTTTAAGAAAATGGGCAGAATTTAATGAAAAAATTCATTCACAGTATTAACCTTAAATATCTAAAATACTATATATAGCTAACACTATACAGTGTGTGTGTATATATATATATATATATAAAACTTGTTGGATTTCTCTTCCATATGTTTTTTCCTCCATTTTCTTTCTTTTCTTTTTTTTAAATTCATTCCCACCCTTTTTCAAAAGTATTGGCACCCATACAATTAATCTTTGCTTATGCCTCCTTTCACCTAGCACATTTTCCAGAGACATAAAACTTTGTCTTATGTCCTTGGTTGTTTGTGTGTGTGTGTGTGTGTGTGTGTGTGTGTGTGTGTGTGTGTGTGTGTGTGTGTGTGTGTGTTATTTCTATACATAACTTGTGCATCTTATCCATCTGTATTTTTTTTTTTTTGCACTACAAACTAATGCAAATATTACCGTTCTTAAGGGTGCTCACTTTTGTCCGATTTTTTCGAAAAAATATTCTTATTAAATCTATCATATCATTTTAAAACTTAATAAAATGTAACCTGTTCTGTCGAAGCGTTTATGGAGTCAGCTGCAGAATTATGATTAAGTTTGTTGTCCTTGTACAAGTATTGAACAAGATTCCCGGGATTCATGTCATGTTACGATTAAATTTAAAATAAAAAAATAATGTAAGTAAAGAATAAAGAAATAGATTTACACAGGATATGAAACAAAAAAACTTATCTCAAGTTCATCTGATTTTCCTTTGATCTTCTAAATAAAGCTTTGAGAAATGAGACAAGGGCATGGCGTGTTAGTCAGTTTGCAGAAATCTTCTCTTTTTTGTGTGTGTGTGTTTTCTCAGACTGGACACCGAGGGCATCGATCTTCTCTCGGCTCTTCTGCTGGTGAGTTCAAAGCTGCTCCGCTGAGCGACCTTTCCTACACTACGATTCTTCTAATGAAGTGAAGTTGAAAGCGGTTGAACTTTTTCTCCACGTGGTGTCTGAAACGTTTAAGACATGATTCAGCAACTTTTAAACTTTCATGAATAAGTAAACCTTTGTTTTGTTTGGTCTTGTTGGGTATATTAATAAAGGTCTCCATCTAAACATAGTAATTAGAGATGAGTCTAAAAGTTTACATCCCCCATAGCGTCTGGGATGGACACACACACACACACACACACACACACACACACACACACACACACACACACACACACACACACACACACACACACACAGAAAGAAATCATATTTTGATGCAGTGAATATTTACAACTAAAAGGATTTAAAGGCTCTTTATACCTATATACAGTATAATCTATATACTGTTCTGTCCAAAGCAAAGTCTGAAGTTAAAAGAAAATGGCTTTCAAACTTAAAACTTTAAACAGTCTAAAGTAAACATCTCAGTTCAGTCTTTGTTGTGCATGAGAAGTCTCAGATACTCCGATAGTCTTTAGCAGCTAAAGAGAACATTATGTTTTTGCTCAGATTCATTAGACTAACTGATATCATGGATAGATTTCCCCTGGGTCCTAATGAACTCTGTGTAAAGGGAATCCAGGATGGTGTAGTTAATGGTTTCACTCAGTGGCTTTGTGAGGGTGGGGCTTCAGGGTTAAAAGCCCCTGGTCTTTTAAAGACTGAAAATATTTTACAAGAAACCTGTCGGTCCGTTAGCACTTGTCGAGCTGGTAAACAGAACAGAACGTATTCCGGTCAGTAGGTGGCACTGTTGTTTGTATTGGACAGTCATTCATTCATTCACTGAAAGAGTTGGTGAGGTAATAATAATGCAACTGTTAATGAGTTTATTGCCCCTTTACCACGAGGCACTTTGAGTGCAGGTTCTTTCTTTTTCGACACCCAAAGCACCGGCTCTGAACCAGGAAAAGTGGTTCTTAAGTAGCACCAAAATGTTGCTGGTCTAGACATAAGAACCGCTTGTGTCAGGGGCTGGGGGTGGGGTTACTGTGACCAACAAGACAAAAGAACGTCGTTAGCGCCATTTTTAAATCATTTTAAATCAGGGTTTGCCGCGTTTGGATGCCAATATAGGTTCGTAAAGTCATGAGCATTAACAGTAAAGCAACATCCGCCATTGTTGGTGTCGTGTTTGTGTTTGCCGCTGCTGCGCTAACATTGCTGTATAACGTTGTATACAGTGAGGTACGACTTGGCTCTGTGATGGCTCGCTAGCCCATGGAAATTCAAACCGGTTCTTAGAAAGCTCGCCGGTGGAACCAGCACTCTGAACCAGCACCCGGTTCTTTCTGGTGGAAAGGGGGCAATAGTCTCAGGGGCTAAGTCTCTCCTCCCTTCCGATCGTTAACATCCCTGGTTTCACGCTGCTTCTACTTCCCCCAGGGTTTAACACTGAATCCTGGCTCTTCATAATCTGATGTTTCACATACTGTACATTCTTCTGAATTGCATATTTGTGACATCGATGTCCCTGATTGGATAAATCCAGGGGGCGGGAGTTTAAATAATGTCTCGCCTCACGCTTTCACATCAGTGAAGATAAAAAGTTCAGCTGTGCGCTTCTGCACCCGAGCAGGTCCGTTATCTTTCACAGCTTTCTCATCTTTTCGCTTGTTTTCATGAAGTTCAACAGCTGTCCGTTCTTTGATATCCAACTTTTGTTCTTTTTTCAGACAGTTTCTTAAACATTTCTTCTTCTTATTATTATTAGTATTATTATTCATTCATTCATTCATCTTCTACAACTTATCCGAACTTCTCGGGTCACGGGGAGCCTGTGCCTATCTCAGGCGTCATAGGGCATCGAGGCAGGATACACCCTGGACGGAGTGCCAACCCATCACAGGGCACACACACTCTCATTCACTCTCACACACACACACACACACACACACACACACACACACACACTACGGACAATCGTGACGTTTTGGCGTGACGTTTTGGCGGCAATCGAACCCCAAACCCTGGAGGTGTGAGGCGAACGTGCTAACCACTAAGCCACCATGCCCCCCTATTATTATTATTATTATTATTATTATTATTATTATTATTATATTTCTGACTCTGCCATCCAGTTTGTCCTGAACACACTGTTCTGATCAGAGCAGTAAAATGAAGCATCACCGCCTCCTTTCCACCATTTGACGTTAGTTATTTTCCCTCAAACTGCTGTGAGCTTCAGCACCCCTAAAAAGGAGCTCAGCACCCCTAAAACTTGAAGTAAGAAATATTGTTATTCTAAAATTTTTGTTCGTCTTTTACAGTACAAGGTTAAATAATGTCCAAAACATACTCCGTATGTCTATTTTATTCCAGCGGGTCGCCACCGCCATGGAGTACCGCAGGACCCGGGTGACTCGTCCATAGTCATAAACGGAGAGAAGTAGCGCCGGTTACAATGTTCTTCCACAAGACGAATGCAGTTCTGTATATTAACTGCTAGAGAGTGAAACGAAAACAGCAGCGCGACAAATAAACTGCGTACCCGTGTAGTGCGTACTGTACGTGTGTCTCTGTTGGTAAAGTTTATCGCTAATTGGATAGATGGCCATTTGTAAATAATTTACAGAAGATGAATTACATTTTGTTGTCCAAGTATCTGTTACTTTGTTCAATGACGATAAAGTTAGAATCTAATCTAACCGATCTGATGACTGTCGATACAAAAGGAGGCAAGTGGAGTTAACGGTCAGGAAAACCGGCCGAGTGAAGAAGGTTTTGTGTTTGTTACAGGGGGCTGTGTGTGTGTGTGTGTGTGTGAACTCTCACAATTAAGCTGGTGTTCTGAAAAGATCTCCAAAAAAAAAAAAAAGAAATCTGGATTTTGGAGTTAGTTGAATCAATGTTAAAATGATAAAGTTATTTTTCAATAGACATATTTTTTGTTTTTGTGTGAAAAGAGGGTTGGTGGTGGCAGTGGGGCACCCCTAAATCTCTGACTCCAGAATTGCCCCTGCTTGGCTGTATAAAGCGAGTGATATATATAGCACGTCCTGTTCAGCGTCAGACTGTTGCTAAGCAAGAAGACGTTACCTTCGAACACCGCATTGTTTCCACCGTACAGCTTGTTACACTGGAGACTCCTTCAGTAAATGTTATGAAACCTTCATTTTTCTTTCTTAAACAGCAGCAATATAAATCTTTATTGTTAGCCTCGGGTCATATGGAGAAGGATTCCACATGGGTAACTCGTTACTATAGAAACGGTAATGTATTAGAACAATTATCAGAGCTGCTTTTAATACCAAATGACATCTTCAACACTTTCTGACCAATCAGGACAATTTTGTGTATGAGGAAAAAGTCGGTGAAACTCGGACTCGTCGTGTTTAAAAGGGAGGGTGTGCAAACTTTTGCACTCAACGACGTAATCCTATACAGGAATAAATCATGTCCGTAGACGTGCTTCATTTGTCTCGGGAAACACAAAGATGAAGGATTTTCTGTGGAGCATCACCTGCTAGCTAATCGCTTGTGCCATATGTAGCAGCGTATTAACATCAGTCAGCATGGGATAGATTTCTGTGTGTGTGTGTGTGTGTGTGTGTGTGTGTGTGTGTGTGTGTGTGTGTGTGTGTGTGTGTGTGTGTGTGTGTGTGTGTGTGTGTGTGTGTGTGTTATTCCTCTAAAGTCGTTGTTAACTGTAGCTATCCACTTTATCTCTCAGGAGGCATGTAGAGATGGATGTATATCTCTATGACTCCTAATTAGCCTATGCATTCATCTGAGGAAACAGTTCTGTCTCCGCAGCGCAGTTATGCATTAAAAGGAATTTTCAGTAGAGACGTTGCACATCTGGAGCAGCTCAGGGTCAGTATTATAAACGCATGGGTACTTTGGTTATAGAGTTTCAGAGTAAATTAAAAGACACTAAAAGGAAGACAGGACACAAGAGTTTGGTGATTAAAAAGGGGGGGAAAATAGCATAAAGACTCGTAGCAGAAAGTAAAGGGGTATCTATCTATCTATCTATCTATCTATCTATCTATCTATCTATCTATCTATCTATCTATCTATCTATCTATCTATCTGTCTGTCTGTCTGTCTGTGCCTATCTATCTATCTATCTATCTATCTATCTATCTATCTATCTATCTATCTATCTATCTATCTATCTATCTATCTGTCTGTCTGTCTGTCTGTCTGTGCCTATCTATCTATCTATCTATCTATCTATCTATCTATCTATCTATCTATCTATCTATCTATCTATCTATCTATCTATCTATCTATCTGTCTGTCTGTCTGTCTGTCTGTGCCTATCTATCTATCTATCTATCTATCTATCTATCTATCTATCTATCTATCTATCTATCTATCTATCAATCTATCTATCTATCTATCTATCTATCTATCTATCTATCTATCTATCTATCTATCTATTTATCAATCTGTCTGTCTGTCTGTCTGTGCCTATCTATCTATCTATCTATCTATCTATCTATCTATCTATCTATCTATCTATCTATCTATCTATCTATCTATCTGTCTGTCTGTCTGTCTGTCTGTCTGTGCCTATCTATCTATCTATCTATCTATCTATCTATCTATCTATCTATCTATCTATCTATCTATCTATCTATCTATCTATCTATCTATCTATCTATCTATCTATCTATCTATCAATCTATCTATCTATCTATCTATCTATCTATTTATCAATCTGTCTGTCTGTCTGTCTGTGCCTATCTATCTATCTATCTATCTATCTATCTATCTATCTATCTATCTATCTATCTATCTATCTATCTATCTATCTATCTATCTATATGTCTGTCTATCTATCTATCTATCTATCTATCTATCTATCGATCTATCTATTTGTCTGTCTGTTTGTCTGTCTATCTCTGTGTCTATTTTTGTGTCTGTCCATCCGTCTATCTATCTATCTATCTATCTATCTATCTATCTATCTATCTATCTATCTATCTATCTATCTATCTATCTATCTGTCTGTCTGTCTGTCTGTCTGTGCCTATCTATCTATCTATCTATCTATCTATCTATCTATCTATCTATCTATCTATCTATCTATCTATCTATCTATCTATTTATCAATCTGTCTGTCTGTCTGTCTGTGCCTATCTATCTATCTATCTATCTATCTATCTATCTATCTATCTATCTATCTATCTATCTATCTATCTATCTATCTATCGATCTATCTATTTGTCTGTCTGTGTGTCTGTCTATCTCTGTGTCTATTTTTGTGTCTGTCCATCCGTCTATCTATCTATCTATCTATCTATCTATCTATCTATCTATCTATCTATCTATCTATCTATCTATCTATCTATCTATCTATCAATTTATAAAACTTTAAAACTATAAAGCTTTTCTGATGTTGTGTACGTATACTGTTGGACACTGGATTCTGATTGGTCAGAAGGTGTTTCCATAGTAACGATTACACACGGAATCATGACCTGAGGCACACATAATAATATATTATAATATAATATTTATATTGCTGCTGTTTAACAAAGACAAATGTAGGTTTCGTCGCGTTTAGTCGAAAGTTTTTTGTTGAAATTTTGTTGTTGTTTTTTTATTATGTCAAGAAAACTGGTAAAAAGGGAAAGACTGCTTCTAGCTGCTATAACGTACTTCAAGAACATTCCATAAATGCAAACGCTGATTGAGTGCAAAAGTTTGTACACCCTCACTGTATACAGTAAAGCAGGAACTCAATGTTAAGATGTTTACAGATGTTCTGTCTCAGACACAGCAGCACTGACAGATGCTGGATTCTGATTGGTCCGAAGGTGTTAAAGGTGCCATTTAGATAATAACAGAAGCTCTCACACTAACACTAATGTTTTTGTTTTATTTCTAATTCAGTGTCTAGGCCAACTTGCATTGTACTGCTCTCTATCTCTCTTTCTCTTTATTTTATTCTTATCCATTTCTAAACTAAGTAAACAAACACTTTCACTGTCACCGTGTTCCCTGTAAACACCCTGATGTGTTTTTATCCACATCTCCAACACTGCGGCTCTCCTAAAGGTCAATAATTTCCATGTAAGATGATGACGTCTGTTTCCCGATTCCCAGCGACTCTTAAAGCCTCATAACCGAACCGGCAGTCAGAGTCGGTCTGAACTTCACGTCTAAAGCGAGGCTTAAAGAGTAAACATGCGTCGCCTGTTCTAGTCCTCAGACACGATAATGAGGCTCGTTGAAAAGAAACTCGGGGACGTCGACGAGGACTCTCGGCAAACTTTCAGCCAGGAAATGAGATTTTATTTTCCCTCACCAGAAAGAGAAGCGCATGCAGCGTCACGCTCCTCTGCAGATTTATTCAGGTTTTTTAATTGGATTGGTGTGTCACCAAAGTGTAGATCAGACCGGTTCTAAAAGCTTTATTATATCGTATCTGTTATTAGTCTATTGTACAGCGTCAGCTTGTTTTGGGTCAGTTTTACTAAAGTCCGCCAGATCTTTTACTTCTACCGTACATCATCCTTCTGTTCAGTACCAAGAGTCAGCTAGTGATGTGAAAGCGTTATAAACCATCATCACATCATACAAACACCTCTGCTGTTACACCGTCTATAAACTTTATCTCTTTTTTCCAAGGCCAAAATATGGAGTTAATATTGTCTCGGCAGTCATAATGTCAAGTATCAAAAATCAACTCTCCATATTAACTACATTAATGAACTCTTTTTAGCAAAGGATCGAGTTTCCTCCTGTTTTCTAGTGTCCGTGTCGATGATCGAACGTCTTCCTCACGTCTCACCCCATAGTGGTGTTAATATGAAGCTCATATGAAAGTAGACACTCGGGACTTTATGATTGTGTAGTGTTTATAAGTATTTCAGTTTTTCGTTGTACAACACTAGAGGCAATATATTCCTATAAAGTTTTTCTAAAACAAAAACTGTTTGTTTGTATCTTCAGAGTAAATGTTGATATCAAATCCATTTCTGCTCTCTGAGATGCTCTGAGTGTTCGTTCATGTAAAAAGAAGCTTGAATTTATCTTCAACGCTTTGTGACAGCAGCAGACCACGATGGCGTTAGCTGTAATAAATAGATAAATAAATAAATAAATAAATAAATAAATCCAAAATGGTGTTCAAGTATCCTCATAAAAATCGAATCTAATTCATAATTCATTATATTTATTGTGAATAACCAGACTTGCTCCTAAAATAATGTAAAAGATTTTTTTAATTCTTTAAAGTCATTCACTTTAATAACAAACAAACAAACAAATAAATAAATAAATAAATAAATGTGGTATTTCAGGAGGGCACGGTGGCTTAATGGTTATCATGTTCGCCTCACATCTCCAGGGTTGGGGGTTCGATTCCCGCCTCCACCTTGTGTGTGTGGAGTTTGCATGTTCTCCCCGTGCCTCGGGGGTTTCCTCCGGGTACTCCGGTTTCCTCCCCCGGTCCAAAGACATGCATGGTAGGTTGATTGGCATCTCTGGAAAATTGTCCATAGTGTGTGAGTGAATGAGAGTGTGTGTGTGTGTGCCCTGCGATGGGTTGGCACTCCGTCCAGGGTGTATCCTGCCTCGATGCCCGAAGACCCCTAACACATGAATGAATGTGGTATTTTATGACTGGTGGGTTTGACGAGTATACGTAAAGCCACGTGTCTTGACACGTGAAACCTACTGCATCAATGATGATAAACAGATTATGTTTGAGTGAACGTTACCTGGGAATCTAGATCCCACAGCTTCCACATCAGATTGCATCAATTACACACTTTACTCAGCAGCCTGAAGGCTGGCAGCCGACTGCAGCCAATTAAAAGAAAGACGTCACACAACACTGAGACGTATTTAGATTCAGAGCGTGTGAATTTAGCTATGAAAGAGAGAGAAGTCTGAAAACGACTGCTGGGAGTTAATCCGTTCGAACGCCGCTGCCGCGTGTTGCTTGATTTAGACAGATTGAAGGAGTGCGAGCTGTTTATCTCAGCCTGTGATCAAAGCAAGCAAGTTTTTAAAGACCTTCAGCAAGCAGGAAGTTCTAATCTGCAACAGCACAAAAAAAAAACAGATTTTGTGTATTTCACCACGCCGTGGGATCCTCAGCCCTCAGGAGCTGCTTCAGTTTGACGTTATTAACGAGACACGTGTGCTACGATAAAGAAGCGAGAACGTGTTATTTAGTGCTTCCTGTTTTCTTCCCTGAGACGCTTTAAGGCTGAGTGTGTGCTCTCTCGTCTGCGCCTTGATAAAGTGCAGTGACATCAGAAGCGACTTCCTGTCTGATGATGAGCGAAGTCACTGTATGTCAGCTGTTTGATCAGAAACGACCATTTAAATACAATTTCATGATCCTCCCATGAGGAAGTGTCAGAACTTCACCTGCCTTAAACTGATCAATCCCTCCATCTGTCACCTACTGAGATGAGAAGAGCAACAACACTCAGCTCAGAAGATAGATAGATAGATAGATAGATAGATAGATAGATAGATAGATAGATAGATAGATAGATAGATAGATAGATAGATAGATAGATAGATAGATAGATAGATAGATAGATAGATAGATAAACAGTGTGTTGTGGTGAAGGCTGAGAGAAGTGAAGGTGTGTTGAAGGTCACCTCACAATCTCTTCTACACACAATATGGCAGCTCATGTGGTGAATAATAACACAGTCACAGTAATAATAACAACACAGTCACAGTAATAATAACAACACAGTCACAGTAATAATAACACAGTCACAGTAATAATAACAACACAGTCACAGTAATAATAACACAGTCACAGTAATAATAACAACACAGTCACAGTAATAATAACAACACAGTCACAGTAATAATAACACAGTCACAGTAATAATAACACAGTCACAGTAATGATAATAACACAGTCACAGTAATAATAATAACACAGTCACAGTAATAAACAACACAGTCACAGTAATAATAACACAGTCACAGTAATAATAATAACACAGTCACAGTAATAATAATAACACAGTCACAGTAATAATAACACAGTCACAGTAATAATAACACAGTCACAGTAATAATAATAACACAGTCACAGTAATAATAATAACACAGTCACAGTAATAAACAACACAGTCACAGTAATAATAACACAGTCACAGTAATAATAATAACACAGTCACAGTAATAATAATAACACAGTCACAGTAATAATAACACAGTCACAGTAATAATAACACAGTCACAGAAATAATAATAACACAGTTACAGTAATAATAACACAGTCACAGTAATAATAACACAGTTACAGTAATAATAACACAGTT
This sequence comes from Tachysurus fulvidraco, assembly GCF_022655615.1. NCBI lineage: Eukaryota > Metazoa > Chordata > Actinopteri > Siluriformes > Bagridae > Tachysurus > Tachysurus fulvidraco. Next base: position 3,097,180 of record NC_062519.1, on the reverse strand, counting down.
ACAGTAATAATAACACAGTCACAGTAATAATAACAACACAGTTACAGTAATAATAACACAGTCACAGTAATAATAACAACACAGTCACAGTAATAATAACACAGTTACAGTAATAATAACACAGTCACAGTAATAATAACACAGTTACAGTAATAATAACACAGTCACAGTAATAATAACACAGTCACAGTAATAATAACAACACAGTCACAGTAATAATAACAGAGTCCCAGTAATAATAACACAGTCACAGAAATAATAATAACACAGTTACAGTTATAATAATAACACAGTCACAGTAATAAACAACACAGTCACAGTAATAATAACACAGTCACAGTAATAATAACAACACAGTCACAGTAATAATAACACAGTCACAGTAATAATAACACAGTCACAGTAATAATAACACAGTCACAGAAATAATAACACAGTTACAATAATAATAACACAGTCACAGTAATAATAACAACACAGTCACAGTAATAATAACACAGTCACAGTAATAATAACACAGTCACAGTAATAATAACACAGTCACAGAAATAATAACACAGTTACAATAATAATAACACAGTCACACGTCTGTTCCCTTTAACTTTTACTGATCAGAAAGCAGTGTCATTGGGGTCTGGAGGCTTCATCTCCTCCTTCTCCTCCTCTTTCTCCTCCTCCATCTACTCTCTCATCTCCTCTTTATTCTCCTCACCTCCACCTCCTCTCTCACCTCCTCTCTAGCATGTCCTTTCTCTCTCTCTCTCTCTCTCTCTCTCTCTCTCTCTCTCTCTCTCTCTCTCTCTCTCACTTCACCTGTAAGGTCTCTAATCTTCTCTCCTCTCCTACTTTCTGCTTGTCTCTCCCTTTCCTCTCTCGTCTCATTTTGTCTTTTCTCATTTTCTCTCCTCTCTTCTTTCCCCCACATGCAGCGAGAGAGAAAGGTGACCTGTCATGGTGATAAAGGAGCGTGTGCGTGCCGCCGAGCGTGCGATCTGTTAGCAGAGACGGCGGCCTTAATGAGTCCGAACCTCGCACCTGTTTCTCATCAAACCCCGCAGAGCGTCGGCGCGGCACACGACTGCTCTAACGCCAGCCAATTTTATACCTCGTGAAACATGACAGCTGTGTGACGGCCGCTTCATTTTCCGTCGCATCCATTTGCGTGGCGTAGGGATTGATAGGGTCGACGTGCTTAGGCTAACTCCGTCGTCCGGCAGGTAATGAAGAGCGGCACGAGAAGGAAGACCTGAAGTGCTGGAGCTCATTACCACACACCTGTGGAAGGAAGCGTGCTGAACACAGCCTCAAAAACATTATTCCTCAACGTTGAATTGATTCATTTGTCCCTTAGTGTGTTTTTTTATTTGGAAACACAGATACGGGAAAGCTTCATCCTTAACAACCTTGTCTGGGATGTTTCAGGATGGGTTTAGCGACCTTTCGGTCGTTTGCTCGTTTGATTCTTGCCGTACGGTTGTAAAGATGGCCGCAGTGTTATCGTTATTCTCGTAATTCTCAAATTCCCAGAATGCAACACGGCTGAGTTACAGCAGACACGTCTCATGGCTGTTTCACCTTCCTCACTGTACTGTAATCTCTCTGCTCTTTTTTTATCCTTTAAAACTTTGACTTTAACATAATTTAACTGGTGACTGGTTTTTTTTTCTAGAATACTAGGGACGATATATTCATAGAAAACAAAAAACGTTCGTTTTTTTTTTCTCCGCACAAATGTTTGTATCTTTAAAGTAAATGTTGATATCAAACGCACTTCTGCACTCAGAGATGCGAAAAGTGTTCGTTTATAAGTCGCCTCAGTCGCCTCAGGCTTGCTCGTTGGGGATAAATACAAACGCATTTATAAAACATTTATCTCTAAAATTAATTTTAATCTCTGAATGAATCTTTGTATAATGTTCAACTTTTTGTACTTTTTGTAAGATTTCTTACGTTCTTTGAAGCTGCTTCGACAAAATGTCCACTGCTAAAAGCCCATTGCTAAAAGCCCTATACGAACAAATTAAATAATGAATTTAGGTTGAGAGGGAAGGAAGAAGGGAGGGAGGGATGGAGGGATGGAGAGAGGGATTAATTATTATAATTATTAATTAATATAAACATTAAATATATATATATACATATATATATATATATATATATATATATATATATATATATATATATATATATATATATATATATATGTATATATATATAACTATTCACATGTAATCTAAAGCATTAACATAATAATATTAACATATAAGAAAAAAAAATCAAACTATAAAATCTCGAATGTATCATATTTCTTCGTCTCGTTGCAGTACGACACCAAAAGACGGATCTCGGCCGAGGCGTCTCTGAGACACGCGTACTTCCTCAGTCTAGGAGAGAACATTCACTCGTTACCAGACAGTGAGTCACTGCACCGTGGTTTATATCTGGCAAACAGTGACTAGACGTTCAGCTGGATCTCTGCGTGGTGTTTAAACTCATCCTTTTTCTCTTCCTGCAGCTTCATCAGTGTTCTCACTAAAGGAGGTGCAGCTGCAGAAGGACCCTGGACATCGGAGCTCAGTCTTTCATCCAGGTAAAGCAGCTTTTCTTTTCTCTTGCTGTTATGTTTTGGTGCACACAGGAGAACATTTCCATCAGACAGATGGATTAGTTTGTCAGGATTCTGAGCAGAAACCTGTGGGCGGAGCTCCGAGATGGAGCAAGCTACTGATTGGTCAAATACAAAATCCCGAAAGTCCAGAGTCTGCGTGTCTTAACTGGAATGGCTAGGTGTAACTAGTATTGAGGAAATGGTAGCTCAGTGTTAAGGTGTCAGACTACTGATCATGAAGGTTGTGAGCTCAAATCCCAGGACCACCAAAACTTCTGCTACTTTTAAAAAAGCAAGCTGAGTTTGATGATACTTTAATTTCACATTTACAAAAATCGTTGACAGCGTGGCATGGAGCCTCCTCACGGCTCCTGGGTTCAGTCCTGAGCTCTGGTTGGTCTCCAAAACATTCTCCCCGTCTTCACGTGGGGGGTTCCTCCACATCCTCCCTTAACAACATGCAGGATGGTAGAAGGTCTACACTAAATGACCCCTTAGGTATAAAACGGACATTGTTTCATCTCAGCTTAACAGAACATTAAATGCATGTCAGTTTTTATCTCTGACACAATACTAATCATGCCACATCCTGCAGAGACGCTCTGAGAAAGTGCTTTCTTAACTTTCACTGTCTGGTGTAGAAACAATTGTTTTTACTTTATGACTTTACAAAATATCACAGTGTCGATTTGATGTCATTTGGAAACCATGTGGGGTAATTATTACTAAAATATTTATATTAATAGTTTTAACCCTGATTCGGTTCATATCGGTTTATTCGGCTATTTTTATAATGTTATTTTTCCACATTTTAGGTCGGGGAAAGAACCGCAGACAAAGTATATTCTAACGGCTGATAGACGGAGGAGGGGGAACATCACCACCGTGAAGCGATGGCTGTAAATCCAAGCAAACTGCCGAGCTGTATCCCAGAACCTCCTCACACTCACACACACACACACACACACACACACACACACACACACACACACACACACACACACAAACACACACAAACTAAAGCCAATACTTTTCACTTCTGTTTTATTGAATTTGACAAAATGACACAATTCCAGCTGACCAGCTAATTACCCAACTTTCCCTCTGTGTTTGCCCTAAACTCGTATCTGGATCACAAAGAAAAAAAAAATTCCCGTCTTGTGTTTGTGTTTGACTTATAAACGTAAAGATAATTCTCTTAAGAAGTGACCTGGATCATAGAATCTTTCCAAAGTACATAAATTAACTACAGTATTGTCCTCCTAAATGATTGAAAGGACAAATCCACACTAAACAACATGAACATTCATCTCTACTCTTTATTTATTACCCACAATGCTGTTCTGAGTGCTGATAGAGGAGCAGCGGGATTTAGCCCTCACGTCCTATCTATATAAAGAGAGCGATGCGGCGGTGCTTTAATTCAATTCTCAATCCGATTTATTTATTTTTAGTTCACGTCGTCACAAAGCAGCTTTACAAAAGAATGGAAACATTTATCTCTAACATTTAACCCTGATGATCCGGAGACCCGGAGGTGAGGGAGGGAAAAAACTCCCCGAGGTCATATGAGGAAGAAACCTCGAGAGGAACCAGAACCTCATCCTCATTTGTGTGACGCCGGACAGGAAATAATGTAAATAATCCTTTCGCCCATACAGGTGAGCTCTCTCACCTGTACACTTTGCCCAAACAGATTAGCTTCAAAAATGTCAATATTCATGCTAAACAACATCTAGCCGCGTCGTAGATCGCTCGCTCAGCCACGTATGTCTGCAATGCATTCTGGGACGCTGTTCGCATCGCCACCTCTACACCTGATTTCTCATTAATATGGTGTTTGAGGAAAGCAATTTTTTTAAACAGTGAAATCTAGTCATTCCACCAATGATGGAGATCCATAAAATCACGTCACAACCGCTGATCTCTAACAGCGATAACAAAAATCGACAACTTTTAGCTCCAAAATCACTGAACACATCAAAACACAAATATTATTATCTGATCATCTTAAACATGTATCAGGGTGGCGTTTTCCTTTAAATATGTAAAGAAAATAGAAAACACTTGAAACAGGTTCATAAGTGACGTGGAAAGTGACCTGTCATAGATGTACAGGGAGGAAAATTAGAGAAAATAATGTGCTAAAGTGTCAAAAAGTACCCGGTTAAAGTGGACGCATCGCTAAGAAAGTTCAAAAGTGAAAGCAGTGAAATATGCCGAAAGATTTGGAAGATTTTTTCACATTTCATAAGACTCGCATCATGTTTCGATTCAATTCACGTTACAATTGTTAAAGTCAATATTTAGGGGCGGAGTTTTGTGGGTGGAGTCTGGGGCGGGGCTAGGATTGTGAGGCCATATAGTAAACGTTAGAATTCAGCGGCGCTGTGGAATAAATAACGATGGAGTTTGATGGGATGTTTAAAAGCACAAGGCATGTCCAAAGTCTGCACTTTTAACCTAAACATTTACGTTACGTTAAACCTCGACACAGGGTTTTGGGTAGTCTGTAGACTGTAGTACTAAATGAACACTGTCACTTTTTGTGCGTTTACCTCAGAGATGAAAATGTTCTTCGAAGCATCTAAAGGTGCCTTGTACAAAATGAATTATGATGACGGTTCCGATTTTTATTTGTCTTCTTTTACAGATTATTTGAATAGCTATTTTAATACTGTTATAGCGTCTGGAGATGTTGCTCTTCATCGATAATTGCACACGAGTTACTGTTTGGTACGATGAACTGTTCTACCGTGTTTGCACATGGCATCCAAGTGTCCTAAATTTTGTCTTTGCCTGCGAATTTCTTTGGAACTCAGTATTTCCCTTAAAAAAAGAGCGCTCTATATTTCTAGTCAAAGCCATCAAGTACGGAGAATCATAGTGATGTTGTGGTGAATTTCTAGAAGATGAAAAAGCATCAAAAAGAGAATAGAGGAAGAGGAGGAGTGAGAAAGAGCATGGCTGTGTTCCAGTACTAGCCCTCATTACTTTCCCTCATGATTTCTCTTTGATCCGTTCCAGCAGATTGTTACCGGAAGTGAAATTTGGCGAATGGCGTAAAATCAAATCGACATGAGAGTCAACCTGACTTCTTCCCTTGGAAAAAATGCAATAAATTAATACTTTAGATTGATTTGCTGCTACAATTAAGTGTTATATAGCTGACTAGTCTTCAACTATGTCTTTATCACACGTCACGTAATAATTTCTGGTGATAGCTGTGGTGGAAAAAAAAATTGTGACAATATGTGCTAACATACCCTCTAGGGTGGCTTTGTGTTCAAGAAAGTACAATGGAACTCCCTGTATGTTTCACTCTAAGTGAATAAAACAAGATGCAGTGCCCTATAGGCTTGCCTATATCAGATCAAATAAGACAAGGTGCCCTATAGGCTCTCTTAAATGTGACAAAATGAGATGTACTGCCCTATAAAATTCTGTACATGTGACAAAATCAGATGCAGTGATAATCAGATGCACTTAAAAGGATCCTTTAGATGCAAGGAAACAAAAAAAGGTACCATTTAGGTTCCCATAATTGTTTTTTCCCTTACATGCAAGAAAACTAAAAGTGATACTGATCACGCTCCACTACATTTGCCAAAATTGAGACGACTTGGCATATAAACTTTCCTGCATGCAAGAAAATGAGATGAAGTATCCTATAGGCTCCTCCACCTGGTGACAAAATTAGAAGAAATGCCTGATAGGCTTCTCTAAATCTGAGAAAATGAGAAGAAATGCCCGATAGGCTTCTCTGGATCTGACAAAATGAGAAGAAATGCCCGATAGGCTTCTCTGGATCTAACAAAATGAGAAGAAATGCCTGATGGGCTTCTCATCATCTGACAAAATGACAAGAAAAGCCCGATAGGCTTCTCTGGATCTGACAAAATGAGAAGAAATGCCCGATAGGCTTCTCTGGATCTAACAAAATGAGAAGAAATGCCCGATAGGCTTCTCTGGATCTAACAAAATGAGAAAAAGTGCCTGATGGGCTTCTCATCATCTGACAAAATGACAAGAAATGCCTGATAGGCTTCTCTGGATCTGACAAGATGAGAAGAAATGCCTCATAGACTTCTCTGCATCTGACAAAATGAGAAGAAATGCCTGATAGGCTTCTCATCATCTGGCAAAATGAGAAGAAATGCCTGATAGGCTTCTCTGCCCTATAGGCTTTTCTACCTGGTGATCAATAGACAAGAAGTGCCCTGTAAACTTCCTTACATACTATAGGCTCTCCTTATGTGTTAAAATGATAAGAAATACCCTATAGGCTCCTCAACCTGGTGACAAAATGAAACGAAATGCTCTGTAGGCTACTCCATGTGATAAAATGAGAGGCCCTAAAGGCTCACCTGCATACAAAACTAAATAAATTGTAAAAATCAATAAATATATCACTGCTGCTGCAACGGGTCACCTGTGTGTGATGTCAGGGAAGAGTGGAAGTCGATGAGGGCATGTCACAAACAGTACGAGAGAGAGAGAGAGAGAGAGAGAGAGAGAGAGAGAGAGAGAGAGAGAGAGAGAGAGAGAGAGAGAGAGAGAGGATACCAGGTTGTGTACTTCTCAGACTTTTCACTCCTTTAAAAAAAATCTCAATGTGTTTTTGTGGTGAAAAAAATAGAAGATTTGAAATTATATATTGAACAGAATTAATATATGTCTTTTAACAAGTGTTTTCCTTCTTCTCAGTGGATATTTTGGCAAGAAATTGACTGTATTAAATACATTTAGATTCCGTCTACATGTTTTATAAATAATAAGAATAAAAAAAAGGAGAAAGATTTAGATTTTTGTATGAAATGTGTTACTCCATATTTTGTGTGATGTTTATTCTATTTCAGTATCCTGAAGCTGAATGTATTGTGATTGCTGAAGAAGCCAAAAGTGATTAAATAAATGAAGAACTAAATAAATTATAAAGCTCGATATCGACTGGAGATTATTTTCTCTGCTGCGTTACTTGACTTCCAAACATTGGCAGAATTATTGGCACCCTACCACAGAACAGTCCAAAATCATTCATCGTTAATATCAATAAAAAAAATAAATAAAATGTCCATCTTAAATCAGCGTGAGAAAATACGTATCCATCTGGAGCAAAAGTATTGACACCCATTATAAGATTATCACTTTTAATTAGACAGTATTGATGTTTGCACTAATTTTTTGTGCTAATTGTTGTATTACTGTACCATCTGTACCATGTGAATATATATATAAACTTGTAGGATGGAAAATATGTGCATTTTCTGCCAAGAGCCAAACAAGTACAAAATATATTACATAACATCAAATATTACCAGCGGAGAAGAGACATTAAATAGTAAAGAAATAATTTTGTGTAGGTAGGACATAAGTGCCCTCACATGCAATATATATATATATGTGTGTGTGTGTGTGTGTGTGTGTGTGTGTGTGTGTGTGTGTGTGTGTGTGTGTGTGTGTGTACTTTAAATAAAATAAAAAAACAGACAAGTAATTAATAAAAGCCTGTTCTGGTGAAAATTACTAATATATTTTAGGGTTAGGGTCTAGTTTTTTTTTTTTGTTGTTTTTTTTTGGGGGGGGGGTTGGTGGTGGTAGTAGAATTAATAATAATTAATTCATTCATTTTCTACCGCTTATCCGAACTTCTTGGGTCACGGGGAGCCTGTGCCTATCTCAGGCGTCATCGGGCATCGAGGCAGGATACACCCTGGACGGAGTGCCAACCCATCACAGGGCACACACACACTCTCATTCACTCACACACACACACTACGGACAATTTACCAGAGATGCCAATCAACCTACCATGCATGTCTTTGGACCGGGGGAGGAAACCGGAGTACCTGGAGGAAACCCCCGAGGCACGGGGAGAACATGCAAACTCCACACACACAAGGCGGAGGCGGGAATCGAACCCCCAACAGTGGAGGTGTGAGGCGAATGTGCTAACCACTAAGCCACCGTGTCCCCCTAATTAATAATAATAATTAACTTTATTTTGTATAGTGTCTTTAAAAGTAGCTTCTCAAAGTGCTTGACATAAAAGATGAAATTTAAAGCTACACATAACATTACAGGCACTAAAATTAACCCTACAAAAATAAAAAGCCAATAAATAACAAACAGAAAGAAGAAATCCCATAAAAGTGACCCTAAAAAAGTATGTTTTAAGGTGGGATTGAAAAAACACCCAGGGATTCTGCATTCCTAATCTCTGAGGGCAGGGAATTCCACAATTTGGGAGCCAAATAAAAAAAAAATCCAGATCACCCATAGTTTTTAGCCGTGTTGTCTGGGCAGTTAGAAGACCAGCTTTAGAAAAGTGTAGAGCACGTGTAGGTATGTAGGGGGTTAACAGCTCACACAAATATTGAGGGGGCAAATTATTTAAGGCTTTATAAGTGAGCATGAGAATTTTAAAATCAATACGAAAACTAACAGGAAGCCAGTACAATTTTTCCAGGATAGATGTAATGTGCTCTCTTGCACTGGTCCTAGTCAGAATTCAACCCAGTGTAATTTACTTAGGGCAATTTTGATTAACTCCAGCCAGCAAAGCATTACAGTAATCAAGACACAGAGAGAGAGTCAACATGGGACATAATTTGGCAATGTTTCTGAGATGAAAGAATTATGCTTTGACAGTGTTACAAACATGATGGTCAAATGTTAAATTGGTGTCAAATATCACCCGCAAATTTGTTAGTGTAGTTAGGAATTGTAAAGCTGAGCCATCCACACTTAAGGTTATGGACTCTGCTTTACGCACCTGACGAGGTGAAGCTATAAGTATCACTTCAGTCTAAACATTCATTCGAACCCAGGCCTGAGTGCGCATTCACACCTGACCTCTCCTGCGTATTCTCTTCTTCTCTTCCCACCTGATTCAATTTACCCACTAATTAGGATCCCAGGGTTGCCAAATTGTAGCATTTCACAGTTCACAGCTACTTTTATCCTCACAAGCCGATATCTTGTGTTAAACCATGTGGGAAAGTTGCAGCATAAGAATATATTTATACAGTTAATAGAATTTAAGGCAACCCTACACACACACACACACACACACACACACACACACACACACACACACACACACACACACACACACACACACACACACACACACACAATGCGCGCAAAGACGCGCTGAAAGGTTCAGTGGTGTTGGGTGTGGAGATTGGAGAGCGTGCAGGAGCTAAATAAAGTCGGTGTGGGAGGATGCAGTGGGAGGATCATGTTGATGTTTGAACACTTTCCAAACTCCAGCACTTGCACTTAGCCATGCGTTTGTGTGAGAGAGTGTATCAGGATCACGCACTGATGTAGGAGAGAGAGACACACAAGCACGCGCCACGTTAGAGAACGGAACGGAACGGAACGGAACTCCACGCGCGCGCACAGCGATGAATCTGGACAGGAACTGTAACGTGGTTCAGAGTGTGATGGGATCCCGGAGCTGCGCGCTGTTCCGCGGCCACTGGCAGCCCACGCTCACCTACTGGAGCGCCTTCTTCAGCTTCGGCCTGTGCCTGGCCCTGCTCGGCCCCACCGTGCTCGACCTGCGCTGCCAGACGCGCTCCAGCCTGCAGCAGGTCACACTCGCCTTCTTCGCGCAGCAGTTCTGCCTGTTCGTGGGAAGCTTCGTGGGCGGTTTCTTCAGCAAGTCGTGAGTAGATCCAACACAAGCTCAACGTTCATTTAGAAAAAGTCTCACCATGGAGTCTCTCTCTCTCTCTCACACACACGCTCACCTGCCTGCCTGCCTGCCCACACCCCCTACATCTCATTTTATTTATAAAGTAAATTGCTCACGGGAATGAATTCATATTTTTTCCCTTATTCCTCCTCTTCTTCCTCCTCTTCCTCTTCCTCCAGTCAGTTGCATATAACGTTGTGTGTAACTTACGTCCGTATTTCCACTTTTGTAGAAAAACGTAAATAATAAAAGTAAATTTAGAAAGAAAGTTAGTTTTCATAGTTTTGCAGAAAAACCTCAGAAAATTAACTGATTTTAACCCTATTTTAATATTTAATACAAACTTTGGTAATATTGATTTTATTATAATGTACAGTTGTGTAAATATTCGAAAATGCATCAAAATGAGATTCTATTGATTTTATATACAGAGGGATGGATAGATGTTTATACAGTAAAAAATGTGAAGTGTTAGAATTTTTTGTTTTGTTTTTAAACCATCATTTTTTTTCTGGTAAAAATACATTTGAAAACTATTTATCCTTTAATCCTATGAATAAAATGAAGAATTTCTTCAAATAAATAACTCAGCAACCACATCATCATCTTCATCTCTAGACTTTATTATTTACAAAATCAAGTGTAAAAATGAGGGAAGGTTTACATCATGTCATGTTGTGTTGCCTTCTAAAGTGTATTTTCATAGTGAAAGAGAGAAAGAAAACATGGTCTCTTTATCGTCTCATGTAATTTGGATTATTTACACAGACAGTAAGTGGTTTCCTTTGTTCTTTCTGCAACACTTGACATAAGGTTTGTACAGCGACACAAACACGTACTGGACCCGGAAGTAAACATGTTTTTATGGCTCTGTTATGTCTCTGAAACTTTGCATTTTCCTCATATGTCATTTAAAATGCTCTCGCTCTCACACGCGCTCTGTCTCGCTTTCAATATGATGGTCATATGCTTTACTTCCTGCACCACTTTTACAACTTGATTAAATAATCCTGTGTGCCAAATAGAATCAAATGCTTTTTTAAAATCTATAAAGCATGCAAATATTTTTGATTTGCTATAATGGTGAACATGCTGCTTGATTGGGATGTGTAGAGTAGAGGTCTTCTCGGGTCTAAAGAAATGTACCCGACCCGAAGTGACCCGAATAACTGTTTACCCGAACCAGACGTGCATAATTATAATTTTTTTTAAGAAAGACCCGACCCGAGACAAACCCGAAAAAATTAGACCCGAGTCCGAACCGACGGTAATTATCATTAACCCGACTGGACCCGAATGTTGCATAACTCTACACTAAAGTAAACGCTACAGAGTGGATACAAAATTGATTGACAGGTCTGTTTCAATGAAAATTAGCTTACCGCCAGCCACACGTCGTCAGCCACATGTCGCAAGCGGTCTTGTTAAACAGAGGAGAGGTTGGAAAAGGACTCGAGTCGATGCACACACACGAGATACAGTAGTTCGGGTCTTAGTAGTTATGGTAAAACACATTCATTTTAAATTACCCGAGACCCGATGCCGCTATTATTATACCCGACCCGTGTCCGAGGTACACGTGAAGTGGACCCGTGAAGACCTCTAGTGTAGGGTATAAATATGATCAGTAATGTGGTGATTTTGGTTAAAAAAATAAATAAAAACAATCTAACCAGTAGGACACTGTGTTCAGTAAGTAAGTCCTGTATCTTGGTGGTGTTGGCAGGATACACCCTGGACGGAGTGCCAACCAATCCCGCAGGGCACAACACACACACTCTCATTCACTCACGCACTCCCACACTATGGACAATTTCCCAGAGATGCCAATCAACCTACCATGCATGTCTTTGGACCGGGGGAGGAAACCGGAGTACCCGGAGGAAACCCCCGAGGCACGGGGAGAACAGGCAAACTCCACACACACAAGGCGGAGGCGTGAATCGAACCCCAACCCTGGTGGTATGAGGCGAACGTGCTAACCACTAAGCCACAATGCCCCCTAATTAAATATAATAATAATTAAAGTTCTTTATACTAAAATAATGTGATTTACATGTAGAACATGAGGTTTGGTTGTGGTAGACAGTCACATATTTGTCCTCTCCTGTCTGTCCAATACAGGTTTCACTCAGGTTCTCTCTCTCTCTGGCACACACACACTTTCACTCACACCCTCTCAAGCTTAAACACTCAACAACGCAGGCAGAAATACTTTAATTTCCGATCATCACCGGAAGAAACGAGAGGCCAGAAAAGTGGATTAAAAAGTTAGCACCTGCTTTAAAAGTTTTAGCAAAGCCTGAGGCGAAGGAACTTTCCAGAAGCTTTTAAAATGGCCAGCACTTAACATCAGGGAAACGTTAGTCTGTGTCTGACCCCTAAATATCCTCCAACGCAGCTTAATTTTCTGAAAGAGCAAACACGTCTGCCGTATCTCGAGGAGACATTTTAGATAAGAGACTTTCGTCGTGTCTCAAGGTGAAAAACATTCTACAAAACAGAAATGTTCTTAAAATTAATGTAGGGTGTAAGTGTAAGTGTCTCTTAAGAACCTCTGCAAGAGACATTATTGTTTTAAAGGAAAGAAATGAACAGAGCACTATTTAAAGGAACATTTGTGTGAGGGAGCGAGAGATTTTCTACTCGTTGTTTTTCTATTCCCTCTCGAACATTCGATACATTATCACTTTAAAGGCAAACAGAAATATCTGAAGCCAAGGTGAAACCAAAGTTGTTGTCAATCAGGAGTTTCTTGGTTCCCCTGTTTGTGTGTGAAATAAAAAAAAACACAATCACAAAAGTGTACAATTATAATCTACAATCTCCACTTCCCTTAGTGTACAGTTAGTGTTCCAGGTCTTACCAAATATCTGGATCCCTTTAGTTCTCACTCTGACTCACCCTCATTAATATTTTTATAAACATCAGTACGGTGGCTTAGAGGTTAGCACGTTCGCCTCACACCTTCAGGGTCGGGGGTTCGATTCCCGTCTCCGCCTTGTGTGTGTGGAGTTTGCATGTTCTCCCCGTGCCTCGGGGGTTTCCTCCGGGTACTCCGGTTTCCTCCCCCGGTCCAAAGACATGCATGGTAGGTTGATTGGCATCTCTGGAAAATTGTCCGTAGTGTGTGAGTGTGTGAGTGAATGAGAGCGTGTGTGTGCCCTGTGATAAGTTGGCACTCCGTGTAGGGTGTATCCTGCCTCGATGCCCGATGACGCCTGAGATAGGCACAGGCTCCCCGTGACCCAAGAAGTTCGGATAAGCGGTAGAAAATGAATGAATGAATGAATGATAGAATCCAGGCTCTCTCTCACTTCCTATAACTGAAAATAACACCGAAGTTGTAATGTTGTCCATCTCTCCTCTCTTCTCCAGACTTTGCTCCTCTTTGTCTTCCCTCACTGCATCCACGTTCATCATCTCTTTGGTGTTCGCCTTCATCCCAATATGCAGCAATCCGCTGATGCTGGTATCTGCGATGGCTGTTACAGGCATTTCTATGGGCATCATTGATACCATCTCCAACCTGCAGCTGGTGAAGCTCTACCAGAAAGACTCTGCTGTATTCCTTCAGGTCAGGAGATGTTCTACACTTGACAACATTCGGTCTTATTTATAACCTCCAATAGATTTCAGATCGTGGTTGTGGGGGATTTGGGGTTGAGTCAGAACCACCACACCAGGTCTTCTACTCCACCATGTCTACATTGTCCTGCTGGAACAGTGTTTGGCCTCTCATGAGGAAGAACCACATATGGAAGTGATGGTCAAGTGTCCACATTCTTTTAGCCTTATGTGTTGGGGTTGAGGATTTAGGCTTTGAGATTTAATGCCTAAAGGAACCTTGTTGATCAGTTTATTAAATCAGTGTTCCTGAGCGATGCAGTGGGTAGCATCCCTGCTTCAGTTCCCGCTTTAGATTGTTAGATCAGTCCGGAGAACGATCAGTGCAGAGTTTCCGATGTTCTCCAATTTGGTTTCTTTACACAAATATACAAGTAATGCATAAGCAAGTCTAAATTTCACTATATGTAACTGAGGGATTAAGGGATGTGGCAGCTCAGGGGTTAAGGCGTTTGACTACTGATCGGAAGGTCATTGGTTCGAATCCCAGGTCCACCTAGTTGCCACTGCAGGGCCCCTGAGCAAGGCCCTTAACCCTCAACTGCTCAGGTGTATAAACTGAAATAAAAAAAAGTAAGTCACTCTGGATAAGAGTGTCTGCTAAATGCCGTAAATGTATTCCCATCCCGTCTAGGTGGTATTCCTACTGTACCCCAATTCCCAGGATAGGCCCTGCTTCCGGATACACTTTCATCCTGACTAAGCTGAAGATGAGACAAATGTCCAAATATAGCCATTAACCAATCAAAGACCCGTTCAGGAGCCGGCTGAAACGGCACTGATTCCTAGCTAACCACAATTAGATGAGCAATTTGTAAGAGACTCTTCATTCAAATGCTACAAATTGCTCATCCAATTGGAAAGCCCTTAAAAATTCCATGCAGAACCTGTGATGACCGATTCATATCCTGCTTTTTCTTTTTGTAAATGTTCTATTCCCCTCCAGGTGCTCCACTTCTTCGTTGGTCTGGGGGCGTTGTTGAGTCCCCTCATCGCCGACCCATTTTTGTCTGAAACCGACTGCATCTTAGGAAACACCACCATCAATTCTTCATCAACCATGAGGCACTTGAGGAACACGCTGTCCGGCAGACACCTGCATAAAGTGTCGCACGTTACTCTTCATACTGAAGGCGAAGTGGTCACCAACGTGTCCTACGCCTTTTGGATCATGGCCTTTGTCAATGTAAGTGATGTCGATGTTACCTAGAAAGGAAAACGTGTTAAAACAAACAGCCTGCTTAGGTGGACAAAGTTGATAGTTTTTGAAGCTAGATCTGGAAAGATGGACAGCATGACTGCATGTTTGTCTCCGACTTCCAGACTTGAGGGTCTGATACCCGTCTCCGTCCTGTGTATGTGGAGATGCATGTTCTCCTCATGCTCCTGTATGGGTTATCCAGTTTTCTCTCCGGTCCGGTCCAAACCAGGGCCGGCTCTACGCAGGGGCAAGAGGGGGCAGCGCCCCCTCAAATAAATGTCTTGCTCCCTCAAATCAAAATTTTGAAAGAATGTTGAGGAAGCACATGTAATACATTCATTTTGTGAGTATATTAACAAGTTGATAAAATGATCTGCGGTAGCGGAAAAATCCGCCGAAAAAGGGACACTACACACGATACGGTATTAGATTTCCCTCATGTCTCTGTCCCTCCGCTGTGTGTATTCATTCACAGGCTGCACACATGCACACACACACTCCTCCCCTGAGCCGTCGGTAAACATCCGATCACCGTCCGTATGCAAACGAGTCAAGACGTAGCTTAACGTAGTGTCGTGTCGGATTTCAGCACGGTCACGGAGTGGAAAGACTTTGAAGAAGCTGCAGCGTTTTTTCAGTCACAACAAGCACGGCGACGAGTCCACGTCCGCTGAATTTGACGGACCGAAGATAAATTATTGTCTGTCGTAATGCCCCACCCCACACTGTAGTTCTAAGCACAGGGAGAAAAAACAGTGCTCGAACATGTGTACACATGATGCCCCTTTACGTTCCTGACTGCCCCCCCCATATGTGCCTGTCTAGAACCGGCACTGGTCCAAACACATCATAGGCTGATTGACATCACGAAATTGTCTGTGTGTGACCGTGTTCGATTGTCCCCAAAGAAGGATTGTTACCCGTTCTGGGTGTCCCCACCTTGTGCCCTCTGGGTTCCCTTGGGACGTTGTGTAGGATCAGAACTACAGAAAAAGGATGTATGGAGAATGGCATTTTCCCCCAGAGGTGTTGCCATCCGTGTAAATGAACATACTTTACAGTTTCTTATAACTTAATCAAGATTTTGAGAATAAACATGATATAAAGGACTTGTTTTCAGGACCTTCCCTATTTCACGGACACGTTTCAGTGAGGCACGACGGCACCACCGAAGTGAAATTCAGTGCAGTGGGGAATCATGCTGACGTGAAGTTTTGAATAATAGATCAATTATTCCTCCTTGATGGAGATCACATGATGTAACAGCAGTGTAGTGAAGCTTTAGCTTCATGGTGGCACATGGAATCTTCTCCATACCGTGTGATGAATAAACTAACGATGGCATTGCTGAAAGCATCCTTACTTCCTCTCTACCTTCTGCATACTCCTTGGAGATGAGCTTTTTCACACAGTGTTTCAGATTTCCTGTATTTTATTTACTTTACTGTACTCCATCTTTTCTTTAGTCCAAATAAAGTAGCTGTTTATAGAGTGCATAAGACATGAGTTGTGTCTGAAAATCCTGAGCCAAACCTAGTAGTCTATATAAACAATCTAAAGATTTTTTTTTAATTCCTTTTTGTTTCTTTATAAATACATTTAACTCTTCTGTTCATTCAGAGCCCATATTATTGGTCGACTAGAATGATTGTAGGAAAAAGGACAAACGATTGTTAGTCCCAAAATGTATGCAGTATTAATCCTAGATGAAACTTACGATTTATTAAATGTTTTCTAAATTTTAAGAATATTAAGATTTAAAGTTATGGTCTCTGATGTTTGAAAGCCAATGTTGACACAAAATCACCAAAACAAACACGCCCCGAACGCAAATGGGTCCCACCCCTGTATTGATAGCTCCGCCCACACATACATGCGTAACCCAGGCAACTAATGGAAAGAAATGTTTGTTTATCTGCAATCATATTGTTCTTCCCTTAAGCTATGATAAACAAACAAGCAAAAATGCCACACAAGCATAATCATGTAAAGGACAAAGACATATATTAGTTCTGTGTAACAAAGCAAAACCAACGTTACTCACCTATCGAGAAGGAAAAAAGCGCCTCGGCGTCTTAAGTAAAGTCGGCCACATATTCACAGGTCGGAGTTTCCCGAGTCGATAACTCCTGAGCTAAACGCTGTTACTACACAAAATGCGGTTGTAGCTGCCTCTCTACATTACTACGATATAAAAGAGGTGTTATTTGTGTAGTAACAGCGTTTAGCTCAGGAGTTATTGACTCGGGAAACTCCAACCTGTGAATATGTGGCCGACTTCCTGCTCCTTCAGTTCTCTCCAGCGCTGGAAAGCTGATCCTATATTAACACGTCCTACTTCTTGTCCTTATCGTAAGTCTTTCTTCTCTTTCTTTCTTTGTTTTTATCCTCCATGTCAATGTTAAAACCGCTTTCTGCTTATGTCACACATGCGCACTGAACACTCTCTCTGTCCATATTGGCAAGCCCCGCCCCTTTCTGCTCATTGGCTACACGTTTGTTTTGATTTTTGTTTAGTTTTTGGCCCGACTCAGTTTTCTGACGCATTTCTCAAAAATCGGAGACCCTGCCTTTTAATAAACAAATAATAGTAAGAAGAATGATGGGTTTATTTTTCATCATATTTACACGCTGAGACGCATTTAAGACGCATGTCGGATTTAAGCAGCGTCTCATTCGTGTGAGATGTGTAAAGTGGCTCTCTGTGTCCCGGAGTCTGATGGATAGCTCAAACACTTTGAATCGTAGGTATTTTATTATTTTTTGTGAGTTTGTGCAGGTTAAAGGAAACAAGGCAGCAGGATAAAACAACCATCAGTCAGATTTAGCACAAAAAAAAAAACTGTTAAACCCCTGTTTGCAAATTAGTGACGTGAAACAATTCTACCAAGCATCACACAAGCAAACATCATCTCATGGGTATTTCCATTTTCATTTGCAAGATGTGCCCCATTTACAAGTCTAAACAGTTGTGTTGAAGATTGAACGCTAGAATTAGAAACCTGCTGTATAAATCTGGTGTTGGGAGTTTTGTCATGGTTTTACCTTTCCTTGTTTCCTTCCTTCCTTCCTTCCTTCCTTCCTTCCTTCGAGTAATTTTAACCAAACAAGGTCTTGACATGAACATCATGCAGCTCATTCAGGACTGGAATTGAATGACCTATATTTGTAAAGTGCTTCACTGTGCTCTCTTCCACTCTGCATCCAGCTTCCTGTGCCAATCGCCGTTCTGGTTCTGATGTATCGGGAGCACCTGCTCCCGTGTTGCCGCGAGCCAAGTCCTCGACTCCTGGGTGCGGTAAAGATGCAGAAGAATTCCGAGCAGGCTGATGTGAGCACAACCGAGCTGCAGGAACCAACAGGCAAGATCCAAGCACTGACTACACACTTTTTTTTTTTTTGCTCTGATTAGGTGCAACATGGAGCTCAATGGAATACCCAAATTTAATTAGAACGAAAGCAACCGACTTGATTAGTGAGTAACGATTCCCAATAAAGGAACCGCCGATGCAATGCACCCTTTCCGTTTTCTCTACAGGCCACATGGATATGCTAAACTGCCATCACCTCAGCAAGCTTAAAGGATTTCCGCCATCATTCTTCGGACTCCACGTCTTCGGAGGGATGGTCCTTTTCTTTTCCGATGGCATAGTGGTATGGACACCGCTTCCCTATTACTGGATGCTGTTTCTGATTATTTGTTGTTCAACGGAGAACGTAATAGTTAGCTGATGGATCATCTATCCGTTGCTCCTCAGGGGTCCTACACTGGCTTCATTTACACCTATGCCGTGGCTCCACCCATGAGTCTGCCGCACAAGATGGCGGGCTACCTGACCAGCGTGTTTTGGGCAGCCATCACAGTGGGACGGCTGGCCTCAATCCCGCTGTCTTACCGTGTCAAATCCGTTCACCTGCTCGTGTTTAACCAGGTAAGAGAAAACCTACTCTGTAGATTCTCTGTAATAATCAGCTGCCTCTCAAGCAATGGGGTACTTTCTGGCTTCATAAGATGGAAATGTACTGAGGTGTAGAGAAATGCTCTGTTAATACCCCAATAATGTTCTGCAACCTGTATAAAGGGGGGGCACAGTGGCTTAGTGGTTAGCACGTTTGCCTCACACCTCCAGGGTTGGGGGTTCGAATCCCGCCTCCACCTTGTGTGTGTGGAGTTTGCGTGTTCTCCCTGTGCCTCGGGTTTCCTGCGAGGGTTTCCTCCCCCAGTCCAAAGACATGCATGGTAGGTTGATTGGCATCTCTGGAAAATTGCCCGTAGTGTGTGATTGTGTGAGTGCCCTGCGATGGGTTGGCACTCCGTCTGAGATAGGCACAGGCTCCCCGTGACCCGAGGTAGTTCGGATAAGCGGTAGAAAATGAATGAACCTGCATTTACATTCTGGACCTCTAGTCTCACTCATATGCCCTGTGAACCTTTTATAGTTAACCTTTCCTTTGTTCACATTCATATTTGTTTACATCCCCTGTGAACCGTTTCTCACCGAGTAATGAGGTTAGTAATTGATTGACGTATTATCTTGACCTTAAGCTCGTATCAGAGTGTTTGGGAAGGTTCTCGGGAGCAATGTCACTTCTAGAACGTCATCAACTTGGAGATCCAGTTCCATGTTTGTTTTTAAGCAACAGATCTGAGAGGAACTGTTTACAGAAGCATGTGATCTCATACAATGATGTCATCTATACACAGGGCAAAATCCTTCTGAAAGACACTAGTGCACATTAAACAGATACCTAGTATGAAGTCAGAGATACCATGAGGTCATTTTGTCACTTCCAATTTTAAAAAAGGATTTCTCCAATTTTTTGCATCTTGTGCGGAGAAATTTTTAGACTTTTTTTTTACCAGCATAGTGGAGAAATCTTCTTATGAGACGTCTTCAGTCAGTATAATCGAATGACGTGTCTGTGAGTCTGATCTAAAACGATCGGTTCTTTCGGTGTGTTTCAGACGTGTGTTTTTTCCCTCTGTTGATGATCTTACACTGAATATTAGTGCTGAAGATAAATCCGAGCCGCTTTTTAGATGAACAAACACTCAGATCATCTCAGAGAGCAGAAATGGGTTCGATATCAACGTTTACTCTGAAGATACAAACATCTGTGTGGGGAAAATAAACCTGGAACTTTCCTATGTATCTATCACTTCTAGTGTTGTAGAGAAAAACAGAAACAGTGATGAAACTCTACACATTATTAAAGTCCTGTTTACTTTCATATCAGCTTCATATTAACACCACCGTGGAGTGAGACGTCAGGAAGACGTCCGATCGTCGACACGAACACGTGGAACGCAGGAAATTTATTTTTAGGTTTAAAAAGTTTGTTTTAAAGCATATACTATAAATTAAAAACATGAATAAGAATAGGCTAAAATATTATATAAAAGAGGTTTTCAGTTTGGAATTTTAAATGAATTTATTAAGAAGCTTATATCGAAGACCTAAAATCTAAGTTTATGTACTTTTTTTTTTATATATATATATATATATAAAATTGTTTTGAATAAAATTTTCAGTTTTTTAACTTTAGTTTATTTAAGCAGTGAAAGTTGTAGCAGTCCTAAACATCCAGTCCAATCAAATCCTTAATGGGCAGCATCTCAAAACTCTCTATACCGCGGAGATTAAAATTCCGTAGCATTTTTTTTTTCCTTTCTGTTTAATTTGGTAACGTTTGTTTTGAGGTTGGATTTGGCCCATAAAACACATCCAACCATAAAACAAAGCACACATCTACATCCTTGTTCCTGTTGCCTCAGTCACATGGTACACTGCAGATGTCTTGGCTGCCAATGACCCGGCCTACGGGTTTTAGACGGTTCTTTGTGTAAGGTGTAGCTTGTTTATGGAAGAGCTGATGAGGTCATCATGACCGACCGAGGTATCGAACCCCTGGTGGTTCCAGCTTTCTGTAGCAGTCGTACAGTTTGTCTTCAGTCTGTGTTCTACATCTAGTTAGCAGAAGAAAGTCACTACTGGTTTTGGTCTGATTTTTGCTGCTTGATCGAATTCTTCATGGTTTTTTTGGAACACATTTAATTTGCGTGTGGTGTTTTTAAACATTTCACATTGTCTCAAAGCAGCTTCACGTAAGTGTAGAAATGACTTTTTAACTCCAATAATTTTCCCTAATGAGTAACCCTGAGGTGATGATTGGTGAGGAAAAACTCCCCCCGAGATGAAACGAGGAAGAAAACCTTGAGAGGAACCAGACTCAGAACCTCGTCCTCATTTGGTGTGATAACACGATGGCTGATTTCATGCTCTTGGACCTCATTTTTTGATCTTTTAACAAAGCCGTGTGTGAATTTTTAGTGAACCAAACTGGACGGAAATATTCCAAATTCTCCAGCTCCGATTTTCTCCATGTTCCTGCGTGTCTGCTGAACAACCACCACCAGGGTAAAGCCTGAGAAACAGAAATGGATGTAATTCAGACTCACTTCTATAGCACTATTCAGACGGGATTAGTTTTACGTGGGGACGTGGAGTAATGCAATTTTACCTCAGGACGTCTGTAATATTAATTGGCCAATTCGCACAGGACAAGACATCTCAGTAAAACTAGCAGAAGTGTGAGGGGTAACTCGCTTTACGCACCACAGTAACCTCCTTGTCATCATGTGCGTATGACGTTGCTTCCTATTTCAAGCGCCTCCGTGCTACTCCGTGCTACTGAACGCGCTGAAAACTACTTTTAAACAGGAACTGACGGAATTTTACCGTACATATTTACAGCAGGTCTATTCGGACGGGATTAGTATTACCTGAGGTAATTTTTACGGACCTTTTTACAGAAGCTAAAAGTCGCCGTAATCTTTACTGACATCGTCCGTAATGATTACCGAGATGGCACATTCGGACGGGACTAAAATCACCTAGAAGCTCCGGTAATAATTACTTTACCCCCACATAGAACTAATCCCGTCCGAATAGGGCTTATGCCAGTAAAAATGAGCGTCGAGATTGTTCAGGATCAAGACTCCAAAGCTCTTCATCAGCTCCACCAGCTAGTCGTCTTATGAATAAATTTACATATGTAATTTTTGGTGTTTTTTTTTTATCTTCATAGTACCGATGACTTTATTGCGATCTTGTACAGTGTGATTGATAAGTAATAATTTAAAGACAGAATATTTGGGTATCCTTCTGACTGTTGTTCTTGAAGGTCGGAGTGATCGTAACCCAGCTGCTTCTGCTCATCCTGTACACGAGCAGCACCTTCCTTTTCGTTGGTACTTGCCTTCTGGGTCTGTTCATCAGCAGCATCTTCCCGTGTATGCTGGCTTTCACGGAACACCTCCTTGACTACACAGGTATTTACAACATTTCCATCACTAAGGATCTTGTATTTAATTGTCCATTGTGACAGAGAGGTGACTATCATCAGTGTTTATACAAGGCTTTTCCGCTAAGATCAAGGATACGGCAATAGGAAGTACCGCACTTGGGCAACAAAAGTCCTCCTTGATTCACACCCCTTGCTTTTATCCGTGTCATCTCTTTTTTTTTTTTGACTGGCAGATTTATTTATTTATTTATTTATATTTAATAAAAATTCAGGATTCATCCCGCCGGGTGTCAGACAGGGGACGCTACCTCCGAGGTGCTCGCTCGCTCGATCCATATTCAAGTAAATGATAATTGATCTCTTCGGAGCACCAGCTCCGTGCAGCTAAAGTTTGAAAGACATTAATAACCTTCTGAATGCAAGTCCAGGCGAGTGAATAATCTCATGATCCAGCGGAGAGAAATTAAAGCGGTAGTTCGTTCTCAATGGCTTCGAAACTTTCCCTCCTGTCCAATTAATCTAAAGCCCTCTCCTATTAAATTTGCCGCCGTTGTGAAGCTCTCTCTTTTTTATTTATTTATTATTTTTTAACAATATACTCTAAAAAATACTTGACACTGCCTTCCTGTTCTGAATTACAGCACAGAGGCTAAGCTTTGCACCATCTAAATCAATGTCATTGGCTTGTTTTTTTCTTTCCATATTACTGAATTGATTTGGTTATAGAATTTCAGGATTAGGGGGGCACGGTGGCTTAGTGGTTAGCATGTTCGCATCACAACACCAGGGTTGGGGGTTCGATTCCCGCCTCTGCCTTGTGTGTGTGGAGTTTGTATGTTCTCCCCGTGCCTCGGGGGTTTCCTCCGGGTACTCCGGTTTCCTCCCCCGGTCCAAAGACATGCATGGTAGGTTGATTGGCATCTCTGGAAAATTGTCCGTAGTGTGTGTGTGAGTGAATGAGGGTGTGTGTGTGCCCTGTGATGGGTTGGCACTCCGTCCAGGGTGTATCCTGCCTCGATGCCCGATGACGCCTGAGATAGGCACAGGCTCCCCGTGACCCGAGAAGTTCAGATAAGCGGTAGAAAATGAATGAATGAATTTCAGGATTATATTTTTTTCCTGGCATCTCTTTCATGACTCCACTGATTAACATCTGTATTTTATTCCATCATGAAGGTTGTGCCACTACGGTGCTTGTGACCTCTGCTGGATTAGGAGAGATGCTTCTGCAGTTACTGGTGGGATCGGTAAGGAAACGTCTGGGTCGTACAAAACCGTGAGAGAGTTTAACAACTTCAACGCGACGTTTTTGCAATGTTTTTGTTTGTTCCAGGCGATCAACACGCACGGAAGTTACAGCTTCATGTTGTGTGGGATGATCTTCGGCTGCTTGGGATTCACACTCTTCCTGGCACTGCTTTTAGTTCAGCACAGACACAAAAAGTACTTAGCAGGTATTGCAGCTTTTGTATTTCCTACGTTACTGAAAATCTAGACAGAAAGGTCTTAGAAAAATTCTGTAAAAAATGTTCAATTCAAATAAAAACATGTAACTTAAAGTTACATAAAATTCCTAGTTAAAAGCTCAATGTTTCAGCTAATGTCACAGACTGAACTGTTCAGAATTAAGCACTAAGTTTTCAATTTTAAACGTTGACTTTATCAAGAAATCTCTGAACATCCGTGAAAACTCCTAACCGTATAGTAGCTAAACTTCTGATGAGTCTCTGGTCCAATAAGCTAAGCTGCCTTCTTCAAACTCATTTGTGTAAACCACTCGTGAATGGATCTGATGGACGAAAGCGAGTTATTGAGAGGACAATGGTGTGTTTAATAGCTTTATCAGCTCTTTTTTTTTCTTCGTGCCTGCTGCTTCAGTCAGTATCTGGATCCAGAAATAAATAGAAGAAAAAAATAAACACTATTTCAAGGTTTCTGTCTTGTCTCATTGTACAGCTGCTTCCACTGCCAGCGTTGTAGCTGAAAGATCTGAAGCTGAACACTGACCAACTCGCTGACTACAGCACTACAATGGAGAAGTCGGACCGAGGCGGTCGCGGTCGGAGACCAGGAGTGAAGAGGACTAAACCGGACCGTAGTCACTGGCTTGAGACGAACCTCCCCAAAGCCTGACGAGTGCTGGGGTCTTTTACAGAACTGTAGATCCACCAAGACCAAAGATGATTCGTCGTCGATCAGTGTTAATAAAGCAGGCACATGTAAGGTGGTGTAAGTCTGGGGGGGAAAATAGGGCTTTCTCTTCAGATTCTGCTGCATTTGCCGAAAGGAGGGAAAAACCTACCACGTCCCTCCTGTTCGGACGCGTCTGGAATGCGGGCTGGGCTACAACTTGTTTCTGATTCTTCTGAAAAGAATTCATGTGATGTTTGCAACTGATCTCTTGAGCTGCGAAGAATTAAACCGTGTATTAAACATTAGGAAATGATGCACTTTTTATTGGGGGGGGGTAATAAGAAAGCGTTCATAATCAGTGCTTAAAAGGTTTAAATGATTAAATGTGACGTTTAAACTCTGGGCGTGAGATTCTGTCTGACTTCTTGTTTGTGTACCATATAAAGCCTGAGGATAGACCCCCCCCCCGTCAAGTTCTCTCATCTGATTGGTCAGATCAGTGCACTTGGTGACTATGAAAATGCTTAAATTAAGAACGTGTACACAGACGCATCTTTTCTTTTTAAACATTAGTTTATGGAAGAAGTGTCGAGTCAATGCTACATTTTCTGTATTGGTTTTGTTTTTGTTTTTCTTTTCTCTCTCACACACTTTAAGATAAGGAGTGACGGATTCTAGCAGGAATAACATGTCGACATTAAACATAATTAGAAATGGATAAAAAAAAACAGGCATTTTCCTACAACAGCACGCGCTCCTTTATTTTCTGTTGTTCAGGAAGAGAACGTTCCTGGACTGAATGAAGGAGTAAATGTTTATGGATCAGCATTATCAGGAAAAATTCCCAAAATGGTGGGAAATCCGGTCCAGTCCCTTAAAGGTGGGGTCTCTGATTTTTGAAAGCCAATGTTGACATATAAAATCACCAAAACAAACACGCCCCTAACCCAAATGGGTCCCACCCCTGTATCGATAGCTCCGCCCACACATACGTAACCCAGGCAACTAATGGAAAGAAATGTGTCTTTATCATAGCTGAAGGGAAGAACAATACGATTGTAGATAAACAAACAAGCAAAAATGCCACACAAGCATAATCATGTAAAGGACAAAGGCATATATTAGTTCTGTGTAACAAAGCAAAACCAACATTACTCACCTATCGAGAAGGAAAAAAGCGCCTCGGCGTCTTAAGTAAAGTCGGCCACATATTCACAGGTCGGAGTTTCCCGAGTCGATAACTCCTGAGCTAAACGCTGTTACTACACAAAACGCGGTTGTAGCTGCCTCTCTACATTACTACGATATAAAAGAGGTGTTATTTGTGTAGTAACAGCGTTTAGCTCAGGAGTTATTGACTCGGGAAACTCCAACCTGTGAATATGTGGCCAACTTCCTGCTCCTTCAGTTCTCTCCAGCGCTGGAAAGCTGATCCTATATTAACACGTCCTACTTCTTGTCCTTATCGTGAGTCTTTCTTCACTTTCTTTCTTTATTTTTATCCTCCATGTCAATGTTAAAACCGCTTTCTGCTAATGTCACACATGCGCACTGAACACTCTATCTGCCCATATCAACAAGCCCCGCCCCTTTCTGCTCATTGGCTTCCCGTTTGTTTTGATTTTTGTTTAGTTTGTCGTCGTGACTGTTTTCTGATGCATTTCTCAAAAATCAGAGACCCTGCCTTTAATGTCAGTGGATCACATTTGAAATATGGACAACATTTCAAACAAAGCGAACTCTAATAAGATCAGACACTGACTTGTTTACACAAGCTTTCGTTTGCGTTCCTCACACTGTGCTGTGTAGCTGCAGGCATGTTGGGCCAAGTCCATGACCTCTGACCATGAAGAAGCAGCTGTAGCATACATTAATCTCCACTGTTGTGCATTTAATTGCCGCGCGTTCGCCGGCGTTTGCGTTTCACGGGTGTTTGAGCCGCTAACATCTTAGATCAACAAACCTCACACACGGCTACAGATTCTGTTTTAATATTTCTCCTTTTATTCAATGTCCACAACAGCTAACAAGCCAAATCCACATCTGTAAACATCTGCGCTGGGTGTCACTGATCCAAAAGACAGCGGGGACCAAAAAAACTTTAGAAAACAGCATTTACATGATATGTTTAAAGGACTGGTCACTTATCAAGTCAGTGCTGAGGGGGAAAGAAAAGCTTTTTAATCACAGAATTCTAGACAAATTCTATGAAAAATGTGATCATTTGTTTATGGCATGATGATGAATTGGCCATAAAAGTAGTAAATATACAGAAGCTGCATAGGTTCCTCTGCTATATTAGGGGAAAATGGAGGTATGCAGGATTTTATTTATTTATTTTTTTCATTTTAATCTGAAGAATTGTCAGATTCTTGATGTAAGTGCCACTGAGAAAGTTAACACTGAGAAGTTGTACGCAAAAAATATATTAAAAAAGTTTGGGAATGCTACAAAGGTAAACTTAAAAAAAAAATAATAAAAATAAAATTTTTTTAAAATGAATTATTTTTCCCCCCCGGAAAACGACATTAAGAACTAATCACCTGAAAGATACAGATAATATTTACACGCAAGCGGACAAAGGGAGTAAAACTATACATAAAATATCAGCTCTTTTTTGTTTTGTGGCAAAAATACTTCAATTACTGTATAATAAACAAGAAAGAATATAGAGGAAAAACTAATCCCAGTAAAATCCCAGAACTGAGGGGCAAATACTTTTAGGAATGCTCAAGTCGAATAATTATATATATATATATATATATATATATATATATAGGAGGAAATCTGAGCTTGCAGGATGCCTTTCACTTGGTTGCTGCTAGTTGAAGGAAAAAAACAAACGTTCACAAAAATAAACAGCATCGACGCAGCATTTCTAACTCTGATGCTGATAAAGAGCTCTCTACGATCGATAAACCACATGTAGACGAAAAAAAAAAACCATTACAAAACCTCATTATCTTAAGTAATTAGCATAATGTTACAGCGAACCTCTGATGACGTCTGTAGGTCTGTAAAGCACCGACGGCCAGAGGGCTGACCGCTGACCGACCAATAGGAAAAAAAAGAAAAAAGAAAGCGGTTTTCATCTCGTACGGCAGCACATGATCACACTTCCTAATTCGGCAGTATTGTATAATTGTGTGTGTGTGTGTGTGTGTTATACAAAGCCTTTAAAAAATTAGGGAATTAAAAAAAAACACCATGTTGGATTTTATCACTTACACGTAAAGTAAAACTAAACGATCAACTTTTTATTGTGAAGTATATTGTAGCTTAAAAAAAAATTATTTTATTTTAATTATTTATCTATTCGTTTTAAATCCCTCATATTTTGATTGATTTTATTTATGAAATTCTAATCTCTCTGGCATGGCTGTGTATTTCTAATGCCCCTTTGTTGAACTCTATGGTTTGTTCTCCATGGTAAGTTACTGACTGCATAAGTGCTTGGTGTTTGTAAGTATTTAACATTCCTGAGACTTGGTCTGAGATGCTAAATAACTTGGTAGGTTTTTTTTTTTTAAATTTTTTCTTCGTTAGTCGTCACGCTTTCGACGCCGAGCCTCGGGTTCGATTTGTCCGGCGTCCGGCGGCGTGCGGCCGTCAGTCCAGTTCTGCGTTTGAATCGTGGCTTGACGAGGTCCGAATTCGACACGACGTTAGAGGTAGGGTTTTGCGTTGTGCAACTGTTTGATATGCGTTTCCTGGATTTTTTTTTTTTCGACCGCGGTTATAAAGATAGAATATAAAACGTCACTAGAATGTGACTTTCGAATCGGTAATAAAGATAAATTGTTCTCCATGCTTTAAATTTGAAGTGTAGAAAATATTTTGTTAAAAAAAAAATATATATTATTTCAAATTCAATATTTCAAGATACGATGCAACAATTCTGTGTTTTTTATATTGTTTTGAAAAATCTAATCAGAATTTTTAGAATTGAATGTGAACAGATTTGAATTTTTATTAGGAAACTTTTTTCTCTGGTTTGAATGTTTCTTTTTTTCTTTTTTTTAAACAAACGTGACGCAATTTTAAAATTTGTCTTGTTCGGATTAGAGTTCGTGTAAAAGTCTAGTACGGATTGCTGGATCTGCCGAATCGAATCTGAAATCAATACAGTGAATTAGAGCTAATTTACGGTATTGATTTTTTTTTTTTTTTACGTTTGATCGAGTTTAAATTTCCTTTATTTAAATTAATAAAAGGCATAAAATTCAAAATCCCGGTGCCTTAAATCTCATTTCCAGATATTTCCTTTCTAATCTATTTCTTATAGAAAATTACAAAAATAGCTTTTCCGGGAGAATTATTTTTTGGACACCTGAATTCGCCTCAAGTCTGCCTTAAAACCTCACATAGATATAGAAATCTCTTTCTTTAAAAAATAAGGTTTGTTATAAAGCCTCTGAACATTCGATACAAAAATAAGCATCTGGATGTCTGAGTCCCTGTGTGGTTTTTAACCGGACGAGATTAAATCTCTGTTTCTGAAAGGAGTTTTAAACGTCTTCGAGACGTCGAGACGTCGAGAGTGCGTAAGTGCGTCGTTAAGTGACCGAGTCGAGCGCTTGTCTCAAGGTGCTTGTAGGTTTATGGGAAGGAGAAAAAAAAAGGTGCAAGATGAGGTTCAAAATGTGTAAATTGTCTCCCTCGCGTTATGAAGGCCTAGTAGGGACGCATGGATACTGACGCTGGGGCTGAGTATCGTATGAAGATATCGAGTGAGCGTAGTTTAAAAATGCCAAAACATCTTTTAGCCTGGCGAGTAAACTGTCTCCGGATGATGCTAGGTGAGTGAGAATAACGACTCTGGTCCAGTAGGATGTGCTGATGCATCACCATCTAACTTTATAAAAAGATCCTACGTGTGTGTATGTGCGTGTGTGTGCGTGTGTGTGTGTGTGGTCGCTACTGAGATCAGGGAAACACAATCGGAGCTAAATAAAATGCTCTGTATGTGCGAGGCCTGGAGGTGCGCGGTCGATTAACCGCTAAATCGGTTACTCGTTTCAGTTTCGATGAATCCCGACGTGTAAAAGTACGAGTGTGTGAATCGCTGTAAAACACGGTCATGAAGAAACCCACGACTATTACAGGGACTCCCCGAAAACCAGCGACACAAACACGGCTGAGACGTTTGCACTAGTCCAGAACACGGAGCAAAGAGAACAGCATCGCAACCCTCCCACAGGATGAAGATGAAGCGGCGGTCCTAAGCCATCGGCGTCGCCACGAGGGAGAATTTGGTCGACAGGTAACAAGGTGGTTGTGGAGGTTGTGGTGTTGGTGGGGGGGGTTGTCACGGGTTGAGGACGTGTGTTTTTGTGTAAAGTCGAACCCACCGATCACAGCAGTCTGTTTGTCTTTCTTTTCATCCTTTATGTCTTCTGTGGGTCTGGAGAGAGAGGTCCTGGTGTGTTGGTGCCGTCCAGAGTGTGTACCGGCACCGAGAACTGGGTGGAGCTCAGAACGGACGGAAACTGTGGAGACGGAAGGTAAAAGTTTATAGAAAATAATAAATGCCTGCACAGTTTTTACATTTTTTCCTAAATCTCAGTTCTGTTAAAAGATAAACAGGAAGACGGGAATCCTGGCAGATATTTCTCTTCCTTCGGCTCTGAGGGATGACGCACCTGAAAGAGCGTGTGTGCTCCTTGTCTTCGGGCCGGGCTGATGGGAGCGACCGGACTGAGCGTGCTCCAGAAATGGATGTTAGAGAGCAGAGGACTTGGTGTGAGCAACAGCGGCGTCTACGGAAAAACAGATAACAGCCGATCAGGACGTTCCTTTATTTACTGTTCAGCTGTAATGTTGGCCTTAAAGTATATAGTCGTTTATCTTTGTTCCAGTTAGTAGCTTTGAGTGATCTCTAGAAACGACAGTGATGCAGAAGCACGAGATGTCTTCGTCATATTCGTCTACTACAGCGGAGCAGGACGCCGGATTCTGATTGGTCAGAAAGTGGCGATTTAAAAATAAACAAATAATAAATAAATAAACATCCTGTTGCTCCAATTAAACAGATTTAACAAATTGAACTGAAAACAGGAAGCACATTTGTATTGTGGACTTTCCCTTAATGTTAGATGTAGCTATATACAGATAAAATGTACACCGTCGTTCTTTAAATAAAGAAAGAAAGAAAGGAATGGAATTGTTGGAAAATTGCTGTGGTGTAAAATGGATATTTTCTTATTACAGCCTTTCGTGTTAACTTTTAATTATTCCTTTGAGCACAGCTGATTTATCTCCGTCGGAGCGAACGAGTCTGAAACGAAACGACGATAAACATGTACAAAATGTTCAAACTAAAACAAACACCGCACCAAAAGGGAAACCGGAGGAAGCCCGCTAGGTGTAAGGACTCCATGCATCGTGACAACACAAAAAATCAACAGCGGCACAATCCCTCGTCTGTCGCGTAACTAAAAACGATGGGTTAGAGACAGCTGAGCGTCGTCGTCTGGAGCCGAGCTTATATCTGATCATAAAAATCAGCCATTGTGTGGTCTTAATGAGGTCATCCATCAACCAAATCTCATCAGGACCCTGTGGGTGCGAGAGGCCGCCCATGCAGACACTCGCCACGACACCACCCTCCGACGCTGGTGCCTTACTGCCATCTACTGTTCAAATTACAGGCCTCGGTGGAAATATTACTCTCCGTTATTAACAAAACGCTTGCAGCCTCCAGAACTTTATTTCATAACACATTGGTTTGGTAGTGATTTGGGAAACCCCTCGAATGGCTGTTTCCTTCTTTGGAAATGAACTGAAACGGAAAACAGCTCCTTTCTTTGTAATCCCGCTGACAGACACGTCACATACAGCGTTTACAACGAGACCTCGCTTAGAATTCCCACAGCCTACCAATCAGTATTGTTTTTTTTATTTTAAAATATCCATAAATTAAAAAATATGAATGAAATGAATATTAATAATTAAATAGAATGATGTTTCTTATTGTTTCTAAGGGGCTTTTTACACCTGGTCACTTCATGCATTTTCTGTGATCCGACGGTAAAAAGTCCAGGTCTAAATGCCCTCCCAAACCATAAATCCGATGGTACAAACCCCTTCAGGAGGTCTGGGACGCGTTTCAGATGAAACTGGACAGGTGTAAATGCATGTGGTTGTTCGAGCATGTGGTCATCAGCGCTATACTCCTCCCAAACGGAATTACGTCACTCGCAAGTGATCTTTCACCCAGGTGTCTCGTTGGGTCTTAAAATGCAATGCTGCCGCTAGCGAAAATGCAGCAAACGGTAAATGCTGTTTTATTGTAGCAACCGCATACACCAAAGCGTGCTCCATTTCAATTACCCCTGAAATGAGGTCAAATATATTTGCATTTCGGGCGGGAGTAGAAAGATCGCATTCGCCAAGACGCATTTATGTGGCCTAATGTAAATGGAAGAGTTTTAACAAATCAGAAAGCTATCGGATCAGAGAAAACACATGAAGTGACCGGGTGTAAAAAGGCCCTTAATGTTCTTTTTTTTCGATCTGTATTTGACATAAAATATAGATCTAAAACAAATGTTTCACTAACAAGACAATTCTCTACCGTTTTCTCTCGCACCACAAACCTGTCTCACCATCACGACGATTTACGGGAGAGTTCGACTTGAACTAACAGGTTTTCGACACGTCTCTATAAAGAAAATGTGCACTTATGTCACTTGTGAATACAGATAAATTAAGTATTATACGTAAATCACAGAGGAAGATTATAACACTATTACAGGCCAAATACAGTGAGTGAACTGATCAGTGCACAAACCCAGAAGGAACTGATAAAGATGAGAAAATTAAATGCATTAATATCAGTGTATTGTAGGTAAAGTACCGAAGCTCAGATGCGTCGGTGTGAGAACGGAGCTGATGTGGTTACTTCGGTCGCACCGATTGTGTCTCGCCTTCAAATACCAGAATTATACAGATGCTATACCATGTTGTAGCCACTCGATGTCAGTACAGTCCTCACAGAGAGAGACAGAGACAGAGAGAGAGAGAGAGAGAGAGAGAGAGAGAGAGAGAGAGAGAGAGAGAGAGAGAGAGCTCCTACGACAGCACTGAGGATGGAGGGATACAGACCTGCAGGAAGGCTGTAGGGAGCGACGGGCTGGACAGGTTCAGGGGACTCATGTCCGAACTGCTCACCAACACCGTGGGCATGAGCTCCAGCCCTCGAGGCTTCTTAGAAGTTTTGCCGCTCTGACTGCGGCTCAGGGACAGGGACAGGTCGGACGAATTGGATTCAGATGAAGGATAGAGCTGGGATTTAAAAAATTATACAAGATTCAGCATTTATGGAAGGAGACTCCAGAGTCGCTGCATCGTTACAGGACTTTATGTCTACAGGACAGAGGAATTTAGGCTTTGTGGTTTTGAGCTGCTCAAATATCGGTAATGTTAAGAACTGATTTGTTTTGCAGCACCGTACGAAACACGGAACGAAAATTTTATGCTAGGCAATTTCAAATACAGATTTTCCGCACCATAAGACGCACCGGATAATAAGGCGCAGTCTCAATTACGGGGTCTATTTCTGTACTTAACCCATACATAAGGTGCACCGGATTATAAGGCGCATGCTAAAACATACGGTGTACAAAAACGGTAACAGAAGCAAAACAGTGAGTTTAGTTGAACTTTATTCTACTATTTAACAACACACACACATTATTTTTTAATCAATCTTCTCCCACAAATCCATCAAAGTCCTCGTCTACTGTGTTTACAGTACATTTTCTTGCTTCCTCCACTTCCGAACCATAGATTCATTGATGTTGAATTCTTTCAGCTGCTCTATTCCCATTTACAACCGTGTAACTGATAGCCTGGAGTTTGTATTGTGCCTCGTAAGCATCTGATGTTTATTGGCGGATGGCAAACCAACTTAAGGCGCATTTACCGCCACCTACTGGACTGGAGTGTGGAGCGCATAATGGTTAGGAAGAAACAAATGTTGTTTTGCAACATACCGGTAGTTATACTGTACCTACCGGAGGCGTGGCAGAGGTAAGCGTACGTACTGTACGAATTACGTAATGTCCTTTGATTGGTTTATCGCTGCCGGCATACATAGTGTATCTATTACGTCCCTGTGCAGCGGGAAATGGTCCGACAGTCAACCAAGCGGAGCGCTTACCAAAGTCGCACAACATTTTTACAGATTTTTGGAACCGGATTATTAGGCGCACGGCCGATTTTTGAGAAAATTTAAGGCTTTTAGGTGCGCCTTATAGTGCGGAAAATACTGTAATATCTTCTATATGTTGTGTGGGGACTGAACACCACAACTCACAACCAAAACATTATCAAATGACTTGCTATATTTTTTACAAATGCCCACATTAGCCTGCAACTATACATTTAACTAGCAGAAGCTACAACTTCCCTTTTGTTTTTTTTCCGATTCTAATGAACACTTCTCAATTATGGCATAATAATCTCTAAACACATCATCTATAAATAAAACTCTCTTAGCAAATATTCAATTTATGCATAAAGTTTTTGTGGACTTTACCTGTAGCTGTAGCTCTGTGTGTTGAGAGGAAACCGACTCTACGTCTGTGTCGATGATCAGCTCCTTGGAGTCGGCGAGTGTGCTGGGTGAGGGCGAAGGACATCCCAGAGAAGGAGAAAACCCTGAGAGGATGATGCTCATCGGTGCGGCGTCGGTGCCAGAGTTCACCTCGAGTGGTGTGGTGGGAGTGAGCTGCTCTTCCTCAGGCTCTGACATCTGGATCTGGGGCTGCACGGACCGCGTGGGCGGAGTCAGCTTGCATGTCATGCTCTGTGTAGGAGCTCTGGTCGGAGACGAAGTCCCGAATTTGATGACTGAAGGAGTTTGTGCGGCGTCCTTCTTCTCTGCCATCTTCTCTGCCATCTTCTCCCCGGGGTTTTCCATCTTGATGGACTTGAAAAGCTGCGCTCCTGCCTGGAGAGAAGTCAGCGTAAAGGATGTGTACAGACCTGAGTGGATGTAGTCGTTCCGGCCGGATGATTTGGACTGGCTCGGAGCTGCGCTGCCTGCTTTGAAGGTGTCCTTGGTTACTTTGTCGCTGGTGGGTTGACCTTTGTTTGGGTGCTGCTCGGGAGAAGGAAGAGGACTCGCTTCGGTTCCCTCGGCTCGGGCTGCGTAATCGGCTTTTAAAATGTCCGGATAGGAGACAAAGCGGTACACAAACTTCTGGCCGTTTACTTTCTTAATGATGTTCTGAGTGGAGAAAAAAAAAGTTTGATCAGAAGACGAGCAATTTGTGGACAGGGTTATGAACACATACTTTATCTATAATCAGGATTCATTTTTGTTTCCTTTAATGTTGTATTTTATCCAATTGTGTGGATAATGATATTAAATACTTTTTCTGACTGTACCTCAGCTGTCACTGTGTGCATTGCTGTTCTCTCTCATCCCTGAGCAGAGTTTCCAGAAGTGATATTAATATCATTATTGCAATAACCATTGTAACCATCTGTACTCCTCTGCATGAGCTCTGCCAGTGTTACCATGGCAACCTGTTTCTCATGGATCAGACCAGTTCCCTACTTGTTTCCCCCTCGTTTCGTTCTCTCGCTAACCAGAAACTTTCTTTTGTTGAAAGGTGGCACAGAACACGAGCGCTCGGCTAATCGTTGTCGATTCCTCGCCGATCCTGACTCTCGTGTACGAGAGCATACCTACCTTGTCGTAGTAGTAACGCAGGGCTCGGCTCAGCTTGTCGTAGTTCATGCTGGGTTTGTTCTTGCGAGCACCCCACAGCTTGGCCACCTGCTCGGCCTGCAGCAGCTTGAACTCGCCGTCCTCATTGGTCCAGCAGATGAGCTGTTTGTTTCCCGGTTCCAGCAGCAGCTGAAGCAGGAACTGCCACAGGGTCACTGAGCTGTCCATGCTCTCCCCTACCAAACAGGAAAATCACAAAGCACTGTACGGTCAGAAACACCTTTAACAATAGGCTCTAGGAAGTGGAAACCGTGGTTAGCTATTTTTAACAATCTACACAATAGATGGCTGTTTTTTGAGCACCTACGGTCAGGTCATTTAGTTACCATATTAACTTTATTTATTAATTAATATTTTAAATAATATTAATATGGTTTATTAACTGAGCTGTTAGTAAAGTTTTTTTTTAGACGCAGACATGTTAAAAAAAAACAGCACTACAGATGTTAAGTCAACAAGAGATTCCCTTAGAGGTCAGGAGCAAAAAAAATAAAAACACCCCACATAACAGGGGTGTAAACCGGTGAGTAACATCACACAAGAGATCACTCGGTATCGAACCGGGAATCGAGTAGCTGTGAGGAACCGACACAAGCAACAGTGACTCTTTGTCTTGGATCTGAACAGCTCTACATCTTTCTAGCTTCTACGAGCAGCTTTGGAGTTTGTTTGTTTTTTTAATCATTTTTAATCCGTAGAATCATCCAAACATCCCAATTTCAGGCTTTGTACAGAATACACAGTAATTACTTCGACCTCAATCAAACCATTCACATCATTAAAATGAATGAAGATTAACACGGATTCTGTTCTGATTTTACACAACACTGTAATTCTAGTCGCGATGCTTGGAGAAGAATTCAAATACACATCTGGAAGAAGTTACAGAAATGATTTTATCGGCCCGAGTTAAGATTAACTATTAAGATTAGAGAAGCTAGCAAACTACTGCGACCAAAGTTCACTAGCTAGCAACTTAGCTAACTAGCTATCTACCCAACACAACTATTAACCACATATTATTCCTTACTTTTTAGTAAAGCTAAATGTTTTTTTTTTGTACCATAAAACACCACGTACGAGTGAGTGCGATTTCAGTTTCCGAACAACCTGTCAGTCAGTTAGCTAACTGGCTAACACTTAGCTAGCTAGCTAACACTTAGCATAGTACATAGCTAACACTTAGCGCGCGAGCTACGTAACTCTTGCTAACTTAGATAGCTTTTCCAAATAAACAAAATTATCTTAGCTTCAGTTTCTCGGCTACACGATATTCGCGAACACGGTGGCAATATCTATTTGTTTTAACTTCAACTTCGAGCTGATATATTAGTTAACATTATTCAAAAGGAGGCTGGCTAATTAGCTAGCATGCTAATCGGCTCAGCATGCTAGCTCGGCTAAGTTACTTTATAAATATTGCGCTGATTTTTTTTTTTGGCATATTTACTACTATCATTATCTTCATCATCATACCTGCCAAATTCGATCCATCCAAAATATCTAACTTTTCACGTCGAGAAAATAAAAGCAGCCTTCAAACCATGTAAAAGATTAAAACTCCGAACGGATTATTTTTGTTTTTATTCCGTCCCATTTTTTTTTTTTTTTTTTTTTTTTTTTTTTTTACAAACCAAAAACAGGAAGTCTGCGTTTCATTCCTGCACCGAGTGAAGCCACGACTTGGGCTGTGTTCCAAATCCCTTTAAACGCCCTACACTTCACACGATATAACCTGACGTCTCTAAAGACCTAAAAAAGTGCGCTACCTTTCGATTCATTGCGTTATTTAAGACGCAACCCACATTCATCTAAATGAAATTAGAGGGAAATTGGAAATCTTTTTATTGATCAAATACTGTTGAAAATTTAAAAAAAACAATAAAAAAACAAAATTCAGGCATTTCACTAATTTGAAATATGAAGATAATCTACAGGATTGTGTTAATATTTCTGAAGTCTTTTTATGGAAAAATTGCTGTCACCTCAAGTCAAGCAGC
This sequence comes from Tachysurus fulvidraco, assembly GCF_022655615.1. Lineage (NCBI taxonomy): Eukaryota > Metazoa > Chordata > Actinopteri > Siluriformes > Bagridae > Tachysurus > Tachysurus fulvidraco. The sequence continues at coordinate 3,059,857 of NC_062519.1, read as the reverse complement.
TGTTATTGTCATTTCAACCATATATAGCTGTTGCAGTACACAGTGAAATGAGACGACGTTTCTCCAGGATTGGGGTGCTACATAAAACAAAGACAGCGATAAGGACTTAGTAAGTTAGTCCTACCCACATAAAGTGCAACTGTGCAACCTGGTGCAAACAGTACAGGACAAGACAGACAAGACAGTGCAGGACAAAAGACAGTGCAGACAAAAAGTTACATTCATTCATTCTCTACCGCTTATCCGAACTTCTCGGGTCACGGGGAGCCTGTGCCTATCTCAGGCGTCATCGGGCATCGAGGCAGGATACACCCTGGACGGAGTGCCAACCCATTGCAGGGCACACACACACACTCTCATTCACTCACACACTACGGACAATTTTCCAGAGATGCCAATCAACCTACCACCCGGAGGAAACCCCCGAGGCACGGGGAGAACATGCGAACTCCACACACAATCGAACCCCCAACCCTGGAGGTGTGAGCCCCCCCGCAAAAGATAATTACAAATAAAAATTTCCGTCAACTAATCAAACAGTATTAGAATAAGTCAAAGTAATTAGAATGCAAAGAATAGAATACAATAGAATGCACACTGTGTATATTTCAAGATAGGTTTTTATACACTTTTACATCAGTCGTTGTTCATCATTGCACGCAAGTCACAGCAACTCTTGCTGTCGCCACCATTTCTTTCTGTCAGCCATACTCGTTCTACGTCCGAGTCTCTTCCGATTTAAAATTCAAAATACTTAAATGTACCATCTATGGTTATATATCTGACACAGTTAAATTTCTTGCTGCTAAGCTGTGGTTACATGTCCCTGCTAAACAAGCAATAGTCATATACATTTGGTTAAACCTGTGGTTAAGATATCGAGGTCGCAGTGTTCTTCTGCGAGTACACGAGACGATCCTAAGCTCATGTAAGTCAAGGCTCACTGCAATTTAATCCTACATTCTGAAAGGTTATATCAGGTTATACAAAGTTACATAAAAGTAATAAAAGAAAATGCTTCAGAGTTCTCTTGAACTTCTGAAAAATAAAACTTACCGAAGTATGATCTTCATTGTCAGGCTCTTCACTGTCTGGGTACAGTGTCTGATCCGTGATGTCTTCATTTGTGAAGAACATTTTATTTTATATTAATATTTAAGTTCCTCACTTCCTCCACTAGGGTCTCTATCTTAATCAGGTTTCCATCTATTTTCATTTGATATCTTTTCCTGTCCCTTTGTCTATCTTTTCTTATTTTGCGCTTTTCTCTTACAGGCAGTTTAACCTCACTCTGTTTCCTTATAGGAATTGAGTTATGATTATTTTTGCGATAATCCTTTGCAACTTCACTCATTTTTTCAGTTGTGATTTGTAATTTGTATTTTTGTCTGGGGAACAGTTGTGATTAGTTTTTTGTCTGGGGAACTGTTGACCCTGGGGAACAGTTGTGATCAGTGATTTGTCTGGGGAACAGTTGTGATTAGTTATTTGTCTGGGGAACAGTTGATCTTGGGGAACAGTTGTGATCAGTAATTTGTCTGGGGAACAGTTGTGATTAGTTTTTTGTCTGGGGAACAGTTGTGATTAGTTATTTGTCTGGGGAACTGTTGACCCTGGGGAACACTTGTGATCAGTGATTTGTCTGGGGAACAGTTGATCTTGGGGAACAGTTGTGATCAGTGAGTTTTCTGGGGAACAGTTGTGATTAGTTATTTGTCTGGGGAACAGTTGTGATTAGTTATTTGTCTGGGAACAGTTGTGATCAGTGATTTGTCTGGGGAACTGTTGTGAATAGTTATTTGTCTGGGGAACAGTTGTGATTAGTTATTTGTCTGGGGAACAGCCGTGATCAGTGATTTGTCTGGGGAACAGTTGATCTTGGGGAACAGTTGTGATCAGTAATTTGTCTGGGGAAAAGTTGTGATTAGTTATTTGTCTGGGGAACAGTTGATCTTGGGGAACAGTTGTGATCAGTGATTTGTCTGGGGAACTGTTGTGATCAGTGATTTGTCTGGGGAACAGTTGTGATCAGTGATTTGTCTGGGGAACAGTTGTGATTAGTTTTTTGTCTGGGGAACAGTTGATCTTGGGGAACAGTTGTGATCAGTGATTTGTCTGGGGAACATCTGTGATTAGTTATTTGTCTGGGGAACTGTTGACCCTGGGGAACAGTTGTGATCAGTGATTTGTCTGGGGAACAGTTGTGATCAGTGAGTTGTCTGGGGAACATCTGTGATTAGTTATTTGTCTGGGGAACTGTTGTGATTAGTGATTGGTCATTGGAAACATCATTTGTCAGACAAAAATGTGATCCAGTCATGTCTTGCACACTCAGAGTAGTTATATGAATCTACACTTATTAGAACTTAATGTTATTAAGGTAATTAATGTTATTTGGTTTGGAATATAAACCAGAATTAAACAGTTGTACTATAAACAGCAGGCCCGGAGCTTTCAGAAGACCTTTTTACCAATCAGACAGTTTTTATTCCGGCCCAACTCCTGTCAAAATCTGGTAGCAAAAAAAAAAAAAAAAAGGTTGGAAAGCAGGGACATTCTTATTGAGTCTAAAAATAAAAAACTGGCAAAACCCACAACATATAAAAATGCAATAAAATGTGTCAGTAATTTAAACAAACATCACGATAAGAATTCTGTAAATATTAATAACAGTATAGTATGTTAGTGTAAATGTACAGATATTTATTAACAGTGTCCATAGCGGTATCTGGTAAAACGGCTTAATCTGTTACAAATACCCCGAATTTTTTCGTTCAGAATGGTATTTTAAGCAAAAACAACCGCCAGCCTCTGAACCTGCCAGTTATTCCAAGTCAGCTACGCTTTTTAAACCCACTTCAGGCCTTAAAAATTCACCACAGAGAGCCAGACATTCCTGTTTAACAGGCCGTCCAGCTTCTAGAGCCGAAACTCGGATTCCTTTCCCACATGCTGTATATAACCACTATATAAAGCACCCACCTACTGCTGCAGAGACAATCTGCTACAGAAAAACCATCCGGAAAGCAGAAAACCGCTTCGGTTCGGAGAATCTGAGTGGAAAAGTTGTGATAAAAATCGATTTGATAAACATATAATGCAATACGGTTCAATCGAACAGATTTACAGTGTCTACTTACCATCTTTCCATTCTTCAGTTTTAAAGAACCGAAGATTATTATCATGATCCACCTTTGGATCATTTGGAGTTGCTTAAGCTCCCATAATTGATCAGAACAATCCAGAAATCATTTTCTCAAATTTTGTCTGAGGAGGTTCATCTTTAAAACCCCATTTTAAAAGAAATGTGTAACACATTTAAGGTTACCTGCATAAGGCCTTCATAACACATTCATTAGCATGACATACATACCTCATACGGATACACTTTATAAGATTTCTATAACAATTATGTCAAAACCTGTGCTCTTATATATGCGAGACCTGATGATACGTAATATGTCTTCACATGAACGGGAATGACCCCGTTATAATGCATAACAAGGTTAATTTCAGGTCTAATGCAGAAATAATTGTCTCTGATATTTGCCCGATGAATTTGGATTTTAAGAAGCAGGATACCGTATTGTAAAAGAAAAAAATATAGAAATAATCTACAACAAATGACATATTTCAAGGTTACCTCCTTAGTGCCGTCATAACACATTCATAAGCTTTCAATAAATGGGTCATAAAGTAATGCTGGAGGATTCACATAAAGACTGTGTCAAGGCATTTGCTCTCACAGTTTGTACGCAATGTGTGACTGTCTTTACATGAAAGTCAATAACCCTTCCTAGGCCTTCATTACACATTCATAGGCATTGCATAAATCTTTCATAAGCAATGGTGAAGATTCAGTTAAAACCTGATGTCAAATCCTTTGCAGCCACTTTAGAAGTTTAATATGTGACTTTACATGACAATATGCTTTATAAGTGTTTACATGAACATGAATAAACCAGTTATGATGTGTAATTTTCAGATATAATGCAGAAACAATTGTGCCTGAATTTTGGATAAAATATATTACATATCTAAAGGGTGGCTGCATATGGCCTTCATAACATGTACATTAATACATGTTACATAATTATTATTATTACATAAATCTCGCATAAAGCAGTGCTGTATGATTTGCGTAAAACTTATGTCAAAAGATTGTCACTTTAGAGGCTTTATATAGTGTGTGACTGACCGTACATAATAGTGCATAACCCTGTTATAATGCATAATAGAACATGTATTTTCAGACATAATGAAGAAATAATTTGCTCCGACCTTTTCCTGAATAGTCTTTAACAAGCATGTGTCTCGAAAGAAAGTTACAATGATTTAATGAATGGGTATCTACAGTACATAGGTCCTTCATAAGACATTCCTATGCACTGCATACATTTAGCAATGATACAGTGTTTGTGTAAAGTTTATGAAGCATTATCTTCTTTCTCACTTAAATGGCAATGTGTACAGTTAAACATGTACATTTGTAGAAAGTATAAACCAGCACTTCATAACGGTGTTATAAACACACAATTGATTAGTTTGAGAACAATATCAGCTTCTTTAAATAAACGATTATGTAGAAGTTGTACATACAGCATGCTTTATATCCGTTTTCTATATCCAAACATACACAAGTGTCTATGAATGATGTTAATACTTATAAAAATGTCAGAAAGTGTCATGAATGTGCTTTTAGAAAAAAAAAAAACCCCTGACAGCTCTTCCATAACCTAAAACATAACAACCATGATGTCACTTCACAAGTGCTGAGAAAAAGCCTTAATTAATCTTCATTAATCCTCCAGCATTGCTTCGTAAGGAAATCGTGCATTGCTTATGAACGTGGTATGAACAGTGGATTCTAGAGGATTTATTTATTTATTTATTTATTTTTAAGTGCAAAAACAAGAATTTTTTTTTACAGATGTCATCACATCAGTTTGGATATACGCCTTTCAGAAATCCTCAAAAATGTATGTATGAAGGTTTTATGAATGCTTATGAACATGAGAAACTTGGAGAATAAGGAAGGAGAGGAACTTAGTTCTTACTTTAACATAATTTTTTTTTTTTTGACATTGTATAAAATCCATTAATGTAAATTGTATGAGTTCCATTAATGTCAATTTTCTTAACACATTTTGAATGTGTTATGAAGGCCTTGTGTCCTGTAATTATGCTTTAAAAGATTTGCGGTTTAAGTAAGGTCAGTTAACAAGGTTACATCCGTACATCAGATGACAACATTTTTATTTAATAAATGATTTATGAAATCATTATTAGACAAATGGCCCAAATGAGTGAATTGCATTTTACTTGTTTTATTGTTGTACATAGGAAAATAACATTCTTCAGTTACTCAAAAAAATAGAACCTAGACATCTCCGGCTACGTCTGAGCAGCTATACTGGATGGCTTTAATGAGGAAATTAAAGTGTTAATGCATTAATGGGAGTCTGGTAAGAGAGTGTGTGAGAGTGTGAGAGAGAGAGAGAGAGAGAGGGCAGGAGATAGGGGCAGCTGTCGGGGAAAGAAAAAGAAAACAAGAGCACATCTCTTCCACAAAGAGAAAAATAATGAGATGTGCATGTTTTAATACTGTTCTTTACATGCCCTCATTGACTTCCTCTTAGAGATTTGAGCACAAACTTTTGACAAAGTCCAAAGTGAAAACTAAAATTCGAGCACGTTACCTACACCGCCAGTCAAAAATTCAGGAAGTATTTTAGCTTTGTTTTTTTTAATTGACCTCAAAATAAATGATTGATGAATGACTTTTATATCAAATCGATCTGAAAAATAAATAAATAAATCTAATATTAAAGCTCTAATTAGTAACAATGTGTGAGATGGCAAAAATATCATAACATCATTCACAAAGACATTTCTACTTTATATTGTAGATTTTAGGTCTACGAAATATAAATGACTTCACAAGAGTTTTTTTGTTGTTGATAGATTTAAATAAAAATAAAAAAGGTAAATTTTTAACCTTTTTTTAAAATTTGTTATCCTTAAAAAAAACCCCCTGAAAATTCTGATTAATATCTGATATTTTTGAAGTAAAAAAAAAAATTCAACTTAATTAATTAATTAAAAAAAGGAAATAAAATTTAAGTCAATAACTAATCATTTTTTAGATTGAAATTTGAAAAAAAAAAAAACCTGATATTTATTAAAAGCTATCATAATAACTGTAATATCTCGAACAATTTTAACCCTAAATTTTTTTGCATACATTTCTTTCCATTTCACTCATTCGCTGTTATTTTATTTATTCCGCAGCATTTACAGCGAACCGAAACAAACATCCGGAGGTGTTCATAAAGATTCTGACTGGCAGTGTAGCTACATGCGTTTTTTTTTTTTTTTAATTCATACCACAGCGCTGATTCTGATTGGCCAGAAAATGAAGTTGATTAATTTTCTAAAATCACAGCAGCTCAGACAGCGGTTCAGCCTCGAGTCACAGGCACGATATCGACGGATTTGAATCGCAATGTGTGTGATAGTTCACGCTGTGAATATTTCTTTTTGTACCAGGAAGACGTTTTCAAGAAAAGATTGTAAGCGTAACAGGAAGTGATTAGATAAAATAAAGTTAAATGTAACCAGAAACAGACAAAAGTATAGTAATTGTTTGTGAATAGCTGTGGTATGAAAGGAATAAAACACTATATAGGTATGTTTACCTATAACATCACGTTTGTTTGTTTTTTTTAATTCGTTTTAAAAGAAAATCGAGTCTGACGGCTCAGATTTCCGGACCTACAGCCGGCAATCAGGCAAAATTCTGACCAAGAGGAACTAACGTGGGCAAGGTGGCGAGGGTGTATTAAACACAGCACTGATAGAGCGTAAAGCACCCTGGTTAAATGAGCACCACCGACCGCCGTCACGTGCTATTCAACATACAGTCGCCCACAAGCGCTGGAGTTTCGCCGTTTAACCGGTGACGCAGTTTTGTTTTTTTTATGATTTCTCTAAACAACAATGAGAAGAAAAGAAAAAAACAACAAAAAAAAAACAAATCAACAATAACATCAGATTCTACAGATGCCAAAAAAAAAAAAAAGCAAAGGCAATCGTGAGTAGTGAGGAAGCTTTATAAACTACTGACCGTCTCTTTTTAATAGTACGAAACTGACAGGACGGAGTGTGTTAAAAAAAAAACTCACCGATTTACGATTTACAATCCTAAGAAGATAGCTTCATTTACACGAAAACCTTCGATCATCTGATCCATCGATCGAAACACGGTATAGCTCTGATCTGTAACAAAGCTTATGATCCTCAAGTATTGTACTTCCTGTCCCTAGCAGGGATGCATCCAGACCATTTCTCTTCCCGTAAAAATTGAAAACATTACTGATAACGAGACTGATACTGACAGGACACGTACGGAGAAATGTTTCTCGTTCTGTTTAGCGATCGTGAAAAGATTGGCGTGTGTGTGTACATGCGTTTACACAACTACGCGACTTAGCTACATAATAATAAAGGAAGTGCCTTAGCTAGCTAGCTACACGAGTCGTATCGAGTAAGATCGCATGGTATCGGTTCGTGTCGGAAAAGCGTTCGGATGTTAAAATAAGGTTTTTGTTTGTTATCAGAGAGAATGCTAGCAGCTTGATTGTCAAGAACAACATACAGGGTAAGAGCAGCTACTTATACTCAACTAGCATCGTTTTTTTCCTAGCGTTTACCAGCCGGAGTTTTCGGTTAGAGATGTTTATATCAGGTTATTCATACTGTCTGAGTACAGCATACAGTTACAGCTAGCTTTGCCATCGTTAACCGCGATTGATGTCCAAACTGTTGTCGTTTATTGCCGACAACAATACGCATGTCACCTCGCATCTGTTTTTTTTTACCCCCCAATACGACTCGATAAGCACAGTGTCAGACTGATATCTGACACCAGTATCAGTATCGATGCATCCCTCTTCTTTAGCTTATGTGTGTTCTTATTTATGTTCATTTTTTACAGTACGCAAGCGGCAATTCCTTAAAAGTAGTGAATGTCATACGCCAAAGTCCCACCGATAGCCGGGATCTCTGGTTTGGCATTAGCCTCTCTCAACAATCTGAAAGAGATGTGAGGCACTGGATCGACGCACTTTAACGTGATTTGGTTCAATCAGGGATGTGATTGGGCCGTTTTTTTTTTTGGAACAAAATAAAAGGCATCAAGCATTAGTACAAAAAAAGGTAAGAAACTAAGGTACATCACGGTACAAAAAACAATCACACTGGTCCTTGCATTGATTGATATTCAGAGGCAGGACATTTTAAAATCTTACCTTAAGTGCTATACATTAGATACTATTCCATGATAGTATGACGATACGTATTAGCCGATCCGAGAGGACACCGACAAGTGCATGTTTAGAAAAAAAAATAAAATAAAATAATAATAATAACGGGATTATCTCCGTTTCTCGGTTTTAGCATACAGAGCATACACTATACCTTTACAAGCTTATATAGGTTTATACGTAGCTTTGGAAAGACACCGATGTCACTGTAAGGCAGTCTGGAGACGTGCTCACAATGGGACGAAGTCTTTTCCGTTCAGATTTCAAGGGAATATTCACAAAAATGCACCAGTTTAGCACCGTGCTGTAATCCTCACTCCAGATTTATGCATCGAAACCTCTCCCGAATCAGATTCACACAAGGAATTGGACAGGGATAGTGCGTAGTGAGCAGCGCGTAGCTTCGGGGCTAAACAATCACATCCCTGAGGTTCAAGTTAGCCAGCGTTAGCACCGAGAAAAGCACAGATCTGAAGAGAACCAAGCAGGAAGGAAGAAGAAAGGAAGTAAAAAATAAAAGGAAGATCTAGCTTTTCCAGGTTTAGTGGAAGGACGGTGCGCTTCTTCAGACGCTCGGTCTGGCCAGTCTGCTTGCGCGCGGGCTCCTGTGCACCTTGGTGTGTTTGGACAGGTGGTCGCTCCTGGCGAACTTCTTATCGCACATCGTGCATTTGTAAGGCTTCACTCCCGAGTGCGAGCGACGGTGACGGGATAATTCATCCGATCGGGAAAACCTACCATCATGCATCGAAGTATTAAAAAGGAAAAAAAAAAAAAGCATTTTTAAGAGCAATACATAATAAGGAAATACAATATAGGGTAGTCATTTTCAAAAATATTGGCACCCTTCGTGTAAATAAATTCCAATTCACACAATTTATAAAACAAAAAACAAGCGATATTGTAACGATAAATACACAAAGGCACTAAACAGTTTTATTTCTGAACATGAAAATTTGAAGTAGATTTAAAAAATAATCGTTGGCACCCAATTTTAAATAACCTTTTAAATGTAAGATTGTGTTATTAATAAAAACAACTTAGTAAAAATACATCTAGATTCAGAAATATATTTATATAGTTATTATATATTATTAATACTTTATTAAGTAATACTTGATCGAAATAACAGTAATAAAGTAAGTAGACAAAGTTTCTAAATTATTGGCACCCCTATTTTAACCCACGTGGTAAAATATCTTTAATTTTTAAACAATTTAATTTTTTAATGTGAAATAATAAATATTATGTATGTTTCAATTTTAACCATTCTGGTTGTGTTTTCAATTCAATTCAATTCAAGTTTATTTGAATAGCGCTTTTTCCAATTGGTATTGTCTCAAAGCAGCTTTACAGAAGATAAACATAGAGCAAAATTTAAATTTAATTTTCAAAATTATTGGCACCGAAGTCATTCATATTTTTAATGTAATTACCGTACCAGTTTATAAATTCAACTTTACATAGGGAAACTTTTTTTTAAAAATAATGAACTATATAACTATATCTACTTTTACTTCATTGTAGTTATAATCAGATAATTGAATTTACATAATAATAATAATAATAATAATAATAATAATAATAATAATAATAAGTCATCACTAGTAGTTACTGAATAGTATGATTGAAAATACACAACTAAAACAAAACGAAAAGAGAATTAAAGTAATGATGGCTGAACTAAATCTAAAAAATAAAACAACACATTCTGTAAAATGGCAAAATCAATTAACAATTATTTGAATGAGCCTCTGAAGTCTGAAAGAAATCCCAAAAAAAGGAAGAAATATTTTTTAAAAATCTAAAAAATGTCTTTAATAATAAATATCATAAAAATACATAGTACTATTATTTAATAATGAGGCTCATTATTTAATATGCCTCACCTCCAGCCGCAGTCTGGCCAGCTGCACAGGTACGGCTTCTCGCCTGTGTGTCTGCGGAAGTGGGCCTTCAGGTGGCTGCTCTTGGTGTACATCTTTTCGCACCCTGGATGGGAACACTTGTGCACCCGTAGGTTTTCTGTGGAGGGTCTGGGTGGGCGTGGAGGGATGGCTTTGACCAAGCTGGTCCCTGCAATGCCAACAGCCCTAAACGTGATGGGCAGAGGGGCGATCTTCACATACTTTTGGTCTTGGCACCCAGTCTCTCCCACGACGGGCAACACAGTCGCAGAGGACACCGGAGGGTAGAGCAGAGCAACGTTCTGCCCACCCTGGACACCCAGCACCAGGTGGGCCACCCGCAGTCCGTTGGCAGGGGGGTTCGTTTGGGGAAGCGGGTGGCTGATCTGCACCGGTTGAATCTGCAGCACCACTGGAGCACCGACGAACACTGGAGAAGTGCTAGCTGTAGCACTAGCAGTCTGAGTAGCAGGGGTTTGGGTGGAGGACTTGACAGCCGTACCTTCCAGCTGACTAGTGGGAGATGCCGTGTCTTCATCGAGGACCTGCTCTGTTTTTGCGTCTGGAATGCCGAGACCCTTCTCCACCTGTTCCATCTTCTCCATCAAGAACTCCTCGATGTCCTCAAGAGTCGGAGAGAAGCTGCTTGACACGTGCAAGGTGAAATCAGGAAATCTGGAAGCTTCCTCCATGCCTGAAGGGAAGTCAAAGTTCAGGAGTCCATCATCGTCTTCTTCTTCTTCTTCTTCTTCTTCATCGTCTTCTTCACCCAGACCGGCAGCAGTGTCGCCCGTCTCGGGGCTGGAGCAGGAGGCTGAGCTGCCCCCTTCACTGCCCCTTTCACTGCCTACCTCACTGCCCCCAACCTCCATGTGGGGCAGTGTGAGCAGCATAAGTGCGTCGTTAGCGACGGCTACTGGTTTATCACTTACTGAAACCATTTATTACAGTCCGGATCAAAATAAAGGCAGGTGACTGAGGGAGTGTATCACCGCAGACCCCTTACTTTAGTAACTGTAGAGTACAGGGGGGAAAAAAATTTAATTATTGTGGAAATAAATAACAAAAAGCATTTAAAAAGTGCATGCAAGACTACGATCGGACCCGTAAATTTAAATAAATGCTAATATAATGGAAAAAAATACTGACAACCGATGAAAGACTAAATTTTTGCAATCCGGGTTTGTTTATTATCTTCATTTTGAGATAAAATTTTGCATTTTATTTTTTTTATTATTATTTTTTTTTATAAATTTAAAAACATGTAAACTCATTGTAGTAAATAGTCAAATAATAAATAATAATAAATGTCTGGCACACAAAGACATACAGGAGGTGCCAATAATTTGTGTTGTGCAGTGAAAATAATGAATTGTGTGTAGAAACATTCATGCAGAATAAAACTAAAATAAATAACAATAATAAAAAAAAGAATAAAAATAATGCAAAATGTGCAACTGAAACAAACGCAAAAATAAGTAAGTAAATGAAATAAAACCTTATCTACATGATCAAAGTGGGGGGTGCCAATAATTTTGCACACCGTGTTGTATAACGCATCAAAATGAGTTTATAGAACTTTTTATCTCGCAAAACAAATACTGACTGTAAATGATAAGCGTCAAATAACCGTATAAACACGTAGTCGCGTAAATAAAGGACTTCTGATGTCCTAAAAATCTATAAAACGTTTGTTTTCTTTTTAAATCACTACTTTTTCCAAAGTCTGCTCTGCGCAAACCGTGCGCAGCCACAATCTCAGTTTACGCAAAAGTGCGTCAGCGCTCGGGATTCGCATAATCCCTTGCGAAAAACTCTCGATAGGATTAAATTAAAACTCGTAGCTACTGAAAGATTTCCTCAGCAAACATGCGATAAATACCCCGCATACGTGCCGCCACGGAAAAGCGCATTTCCAGAAAATAAAGAAACTGCGTTTTTTCTACGCAGGGTCATCGAGCGCGTGCGACTTTAAACGTTATGCTTTTAACCGTTGAAAATGACGTATTGCTGTTATTACCTCAAAGCTGACACGGATCGAGCTTCCCTGTGTGTAATGAAACAAAACTTGGCCTGGACGTAGGTCCCTTTTTCGAGTTATTAAAGCTGAAGATCTCGTCCTTGCCTCGGTTCCATGTTGGCATTTTCTCGGAGGCCGCCGTCACATGACGACACGGATCCAGTTCCTTCTCTCTGATTGGTTGCTGCTCTGGAGGCTCGCCTTAAGGCTCCGCGTCTGATTGGACGCGCTGCCACGTTTCATGCATTATTTATTTTGAGTAAAGCCAGACGAACGCACGAGGCCACACTGAAAACAGACCCAAACCAGAAGACATCCAGCGCGCGCGTGGACATGTGTACACTCCCCCCTTTAATTAACAGGACATGATAGAATCCTGCACCAAAAAACCTCGATTATCCCATATAATTATTCATTCCGAGATGCACGTGCATATCGCAATGTATATTCTGTGCAATTCTGTGATGTTTCAAGATTCAAGATTTTTATTTGTCACACACAATTATATAGAGCATATATAACCAGCAGTGAAATGTGAGTCGGGTGCGCTCCATAGACAGAGCAATTATTAAAAAAGTACAACGCAGATGAAAATATAGCTATGAAAGAGTGCAATAAAAGTAAACAATAAAAATATAAGAATAGAATATAAAAGAAGAAGTATACTGTAGAATTAAATATAGAATGAAAAATAGTGTGCATGAAAGTAATCTAGTCTTAAATATTAAGATACACAGGAATGTGCAAGAGGCAAATGTGCAAACAGGTTGACACTTACAGTAAGTCAATGTGAGGTAGTGAATGATGAATATCTTACTGATAAAGTGAATATTAAGTGGAGACATGAAGATGTTAAGAGGCTGGTTTTGAGTTTAGGAGCCTGATGGCCTGGGAGAAGAAACTCCTCCTAAGGGTGCTTTCACACCTATAGTTTGGTTCATTTGGTCCGGACCAAAAGCAAATAATGATACCTTGTAGCTTTAAAGCAGTTTTGGTTCCTTTTCACACCACACCGATCGTTCTGTTCCGCACCAGTTGAAACGGACCAAAATGCAGTCATGTGATAACATCCACATCACTCATTGGCCACACGTCTTTGAGCGTATTTCCTAAACTGCTTCTCGACTGGTCAGAATAAATAAACGTGCGGGAATTTTCAACGAAACTTTGGAAGTAAACAAAAAGAGGAAATTACAGGAAAATACAGCATACAGTACACCATGGAGAGATGACTGAGCGCTGCAATTATGTTCGTGATTGTAATCTACAGCATTCTATGCAAAGTCTTAATTTTCAGAATGAAGCGCGGATGCGGCTTGAAAATATAATTTTAATGCACTGCAAACAGCGAAGACACATCGCAAGACACTTCAGGAAGCTTTTGCGAAACTGTGACATGCTAATCTTCCGGGAATATTGCCAACGACCCACTACGGCACCTGGTTTAGTCCAAAATGCGCAATACTTTTTGCAGTTAGGTCTGTTCGATCTCGGACCGTGTTCTCACCACAAACGAACCGTACCAGAGTTCGATTGCTCATTCTCACCTGCCCAAATGAACCACACGTGAGAATGAGCAATCGAACTCTGGTACGATTCAACTGAACTAAACAAGACAGGTGTGAAAGCACCCCAAGTCTCTCGGTTTTTGCCATCAGGCTACGGAAGCGCTTACCAGATGGCAGCGAAGTGAAAAGATGGGGTTACTGGGGTGGATTGAGTCCTTAATGATTTTAAACAGCTTTTTTTTCAGCGTTATTTATTATGGTAATTTGTTATGATATGTACACAAAGATGTGCATTGTGTCTTTGCACTTTCCACAGTTCAGGAACTTGCATGCGATTTCACTCGAAGAATGGTATAGTATATTTATACATATGTGCTAAACAGCTCTAAAAGGTTCCTTTAAAGTTATGGTCAATATTGACTTGATTGCATATGCAAGCACTATAAATTTCAAGTCAAGTCGCTTTTATTGTCATTTCAACCTTATATAGCTGAAGCAGTAGCTACATAATGAAATGAGCCAGAACGAAGGACTTAAACTCAGTCAGTCCTAGCTACATAAAGTGCATCCGTGCAACCTCGTGCAAACAGTACAAGACAAAAGTCAGTGCAAAGAAATGATACCAAACACTACAAGACAATACACAAAAGCAGCGCTGACCAGAGATGTCGGCACAACTTAGACTATCGATCGACAAGGAAAAATCAGTTTAGATCCATTTGTTTCTGAGAGCGTAGGATGACCTTGATGAATAACAATCGATATTAAAATTGTGTAAATGATCATTAGCTAAATAGAATTCTGATACTGTGATATATTTTCATGTTCTTTGCTTTCGTTATCATCTTTTCAGTGATTTTCCTAAACCTTTCAAGAGGTTTTCCAGTTATGAAAACATCACACGAAGCAACCGAGCGTATTTCGATGATCCGTGTGGATCAACTTTACACAGAATTACTGAGAAAGTCCCTTTTTAACTGGAAAAGCTCAGAATTGGTATTGTGATTGTCACTTACATGCAGTTAGTAGAAAGTCTACAAATTTAAAAATAATTACGTTTGCTCTCTACAGTACATCCATCTCGCTCTCTTCATCGCTCTCATACAGCTAGTGCCAGTTTAACATGTACAGATCACTCGAAGTACCAATCGATGTAACATTTTATTGACCGTTCATTAGAAACAGGATCATTTTACATTTTCATTTTAATACATTTGCAACAAATTAAGTTCTAAAAAAAAAAAAAATCTTAACTCCATTCCATATTCCCAACCTCATATCCAGTGAACACAATTTTATTAACTGGACAAAAGTTACCTAAAAGTAGGCTGATGCGCGTGAAGGTGTTTAGACAGCATGTAGAACAAAAATGTGAGAAAAACTTTAGCACAGAGTTGGAGAGAAAAAAAACAAAACAAAATCCCACCATTTGTTGAAGACTTTAATATACAAAACAAGTTGCATTTTTTCCCCATCCTATTTTACAAAAGACACCAAAACTCAAAAGAACGACCAGATTTTCACCCCAAATAAAGTCGATTACGTCTTTAACCTTATTCTATTCTTTAACGTTTCAAACTTTACTGTTATGTAAACTTGCAAATTCGATACCAAACTGTACGAAACAGCAACTTTCCCCTCAGATATGTTTCTAGATATAAATTTCAAAGAAAAAGACTTCAGCGAACACCATCATCACTGTAATTTCACAGTTAGCGTAGACTGCTAATCAAACAATGGCTTTGCCATTTTGAGGAAACAACCTCGGCAGTGTGAAGAATCTTTACACGAGTACCACAAGCCTAACTTCTGGATGCTTAGGTTTGTTAATACAAGGACTATTTGTTTAAAGTATAAAAGAACATTATTTAATATTCTGGTTATTCACAGGATTATTAAAACTGCTCATAGGTCAAAGTTAAAATAAATTATAGGTTAAATCACAGCTACACAGATTTAAATGACACATGTTCAGAGATCCAAGTCATAAAAGCCCTTAACATCTTTGATAAAATATGCAATATAACAGATTTGTCCGGTGTCCTATACACCATGTGGAAAAAAAAAATTTCCAAACCATTATAGGTGACAAAGCTTTAACAAAACTTTGTTGCATAAAGTGGCACAAAGGCCAAATAAATACAGTACATCGTACATTCAAATAAGTTATGAAAGTAAATTAGAAAATGACTGAAATAAAAATTAACTACAACTTTAATACTACATTCACATTAGCAGAGATAAGCCGGTGTGTCTGTAGTGTGTTCGTAGCTAGTACAGTTAACTTTGTCAGTCTACCAATGAAGCTTAGTAGGTTACATGTAGTAATAAAAAATAAAAAACAAAGGTTAATGCATTAGTATGCTTACAAGTTATTACTGTTGCTCATCAGAAGTAAAAACAAAACAAAACTCTCACAAGAGACAAACTACAAGTGGTACGAGACTAGTCGCCTGCTTGTCACAGCGGTTGAAGACCTACTTATTCAGGAAACACTTCAACTGGCACTTCTTTCCTGGTCTTTTGCATATATATTACACACACACACACACACACACACCGTACAGACCAAAAGTTTGGACACACCACCTTTTCAACAGGACAATGACCCCAAACACACCTCCAGGCTGTGTAAGGGCTATTTGACCATGAAGGAGAGTGATGGGGTGCTGCACCAGATGACCTGGCCTCCACAGTCACCGGACCTGAACCCGATCGAGATGGTTTGGGGTGAGCTGGACCTCAGAGTGAAGGCAAAAGGGCCAACAAGTGCTAAGCATCTCTGGGAACTCCTTCAAGACTGTCGGAAGACCATTTCAGGTGACGACCTCTTGAAGCTCATCAAGAGAATGCCGAGAGTGTGCAAAGCAGTAATCAGAGCAAAAGGTGGCGACTTTGAAGAACCTAGAATACGACATTTTCAGTTGTTTCACACTTTGTTATGTACGTATATAATTCCACATGTGTTCATTCATAGTTTTGATGCCTTCAGTGTGAATCTACAATTTTCATAGTCATGAAAATAAAGAAAACTCTTTGAATGAGAAGCTGTGTCCAAACTTTTGGTCTGTACTGTATACAGTGTAATATATATATAAGACACTTTCATTGTAACTTTGAACAATGTTTTAAACTAGTGGTATCTTAACTATGTAACCTAGTGAGCCAGCATTAACGTATCCAACGTTAGAGATTTAAGCACTTATGTACGTCGCTCTGGATAAGGGCGTCTGTCACATGCTGTAAATGTAAACGCTAGTGAGAAAACCGGGTAAGAGTTTTGGACTATCCTGACGCTCTCCAAAAATAAAGCAGTAGCAGCTATAAAAGGCCGACCTTCCACAACAAGCTGGAATTAATGCCATTTAGACATTTTATACCTTACATTTACAGCATTTGGCAGACGCCTTTATCGAGAGCTACTTACATCTTATCTCTCAGCTTAACCACTAAACTACCACGCGCGAGTGGAATATGGAAGATGAAAAACCAAAATGGAGAGAGATTGAAAAATCTGAAAGGTGATCACATTTGCAGGATTCTTTGTAGTCACATTTATATTTTCTTTCGCTGTTGATTTCTTCGTGTGTCATTAAAGAAAGACAGAATTCCTTCAGGAGTGAGCGGGATCGGACAGTATCCTGTCGGGAGCATGTAGGTTTTATTAGGGGTTAGTGAGGGAGAGAATTCGAGAGCAGGTAAGGATTGGTTCGAATTCCTTTGGACAAGAAAGGATTACCTTGTGAGAATTCTGTCGAGAGTGAGCGACGAGGGTCCGAATTTCTTCAGGAGTAGATTTCCAGAAAAATGGAAAAATCAGGAATGGGAGAGATGGCGGAGAATTCCACCAGGAGTGGGATTAAAAATACCAAAAACACACACCTCCATTTTCATGGCACTTTCATTTCGACCTCAGGCACTTATATAAGCATGACAACACTGCATTGATCCCTGGACAGAATGCCGTCGATATGTTATTTATTTATAGCATTAAACACTATATAAATACAGTCAGTCTACTGTAGAGTCACTTGAGCATTTCCATTTCTTGCCTGGTGAAGACGATCCTGCTGGAAAAGACGACGGCGAGCAGGCTGAGGAGCGAAGCGCACACCATGTAGGCGGTGACACTGCTGAAAAGCTGCACAATGGAGCCCAGGAAGAGGGACGGGATGACTTGAGACAGGAAATATGCACTGTCCAGGATGGCCATGTCCAGACACATCCCTCTCGGAGGCTGGTAGGGGCCGGCCGACGTGTCCACGTACAGGGAAACAAGTGACGGGGAAACAGCCGGTTTGGTCGTGGATGGTGCTGCAGTGTGACCATTCAAACACCCGTTTGTGGTTCGGTATAAGGCAGAAATCTGCTTCTGAGGCGAATCAGCCAGGTCTTCCTTGCTGGATAAGAGTTTGGGCCTATTACTGGAAAAGAACACCTAGAAGAGGGAAAAAAACAATTTATTATGTGTCCTTAAGATGCCCATGTGAACAGCATCACCTCCATCATGGAACAACCAACCACCCAGCAGTAACCACCAAATATTACAGAACTATTGGGTGCAAATATATGTACACCCCAGCCTTAGGATAAAAATGAATTGCTCAAATGTTTAAAAAGGTCACAAACACATTCAAGGGCATACAAAATGCTGGAATTTATACAGACAATATTTAGCATTAAAATAAAGTTAATGGAAGAAGGGAACAAAAAAATAAGTATGATTAAAAAAAAAATTGAACATAACTTTTTTTTTTGGGGGGGGGGGGGGTGAGAGAAGGCCATATGAAAGTTATATGAATCATATGGAGGAAAATGTAAATGAATCATGTGGAAAACTGAGCTGTGTAAAAATGACATGGGAAAAATAAGCGTGAGAAAAAAAAAAAAAAAAAATCATGCTTGTTCAGTTGTGGCTTTTCTGTAAGGGAGACAAACGTTCCTGAACTCACCTGCTTGTCCGAGTGGTAAAGACAGGTGAGTGTGTACGGTAGGATCTGCAGGATACAGAAGGTGTAACCGGTCATCGCCGCCATCACGGTCACCAGGATGATGCTCTTGGAGAAGATCATTACAGCCGTGCTGAACGCCAGTAGAACCAAGCTACTCAGAAACAGAACACGTGCACCGACACACTCCACCATCCGCTCCATCAGGATAGAGAAGCTCACCGAGGTCACACACTGCAGGAACAGGCCGAGACTGGCCGCGCGCACACCTGACCAGATAAGACACGGTCATCTGCTCAAATCGTTACAGTATACAGATGTAGGAGGGGTCAAAATAACAAAACTCAAGTGTCACTAAACTATCAAGCTTCACGGATGTAAGCTTTATGGATTTATTTGAAAGGACACACACACACACACACACACACAGTGGGGGAATTGATGAACTTGAACTTAAAATGATGAACTTCCTCAGTTGAGAATTTTTTTTAATTTTTTATAATTTGTTAATTCTGTGTAAAGTTGATCCACACGGATCATCGAAATACGCTCAGTTGCTTCGTGTGATGTTTTCATAACTGGAAAACCTCTTGAAAGGTTTAGGAAAATCACTGAAAAGATGATAACGAAAGCAAAGAACATGAAAATATATCACAGTATCAGAATTCTATTTAGCTAATGATCATTTACACATTTCTGATAAAGTTGCATGAGATTTGAGAGTGAAATTTAGACACGAGATGTACGAGCGACCAAAGTGACCAGTTAACACATTAATAAGGATAAGAAGTCAGTATTAAAGGATTGTGATGATAAGATGATACCTTCCTCGTAGCGGAGTCTCTCTGGAGAGCCTGGGTTAGCGCTGGGCACGCCGTCATACAATCCCTCCCCCACGAAGTCTGTATAAAACAGTACGAATGTCATCAGCGCCATCCAGCTGCACAGCTCAGCCACAAACAGCCTAGTGATCACCCTGGGAACATGGCTGCACAGTGACCAGAGTCTGGGCATGAATGCAAACAGGCTAACCACAGCATGCTTCAGCGTCTGAGCCCTGGAGAACAACCCGTACGGCCAACAGCTATGTGTGTACAAACTCAGAGATTTCCGGGACGACTCGGTCACTGCTCCGACCGTCTGCTCAGAGATCAAGACAGTGGTCATGAGGCACATGAGAAAAATCCCAGTGAGGAGAAAATATATGAAGGCCTCCTGCCCTCCCAGATAAGAGGATGCATCCAGGCCTGTCCAGTCCACTGCTGGGAGCAGATACCCGATGCATCCTCCCAGGCTGAGCATTATGGAGAAGACGGAGAAGGCCTGTCGGCTCTCCGCTTCCCCGGGGTAGAAATCAGACAACAGCGCCTCCAGAGGGGTGAAGCAGGCCTGACCGCAGAACTCCAATACGCAGATGGAGGACACCAACAGCAGAACCTCCAACCTAGCTTGGAAAAACAACAGCTACACTAAAGATCACACTCTGCTGGACAACTAGGTTTCAAAAACATGTACAGCCTTAAGACAAAACTAATGACAGTCACAGCACAAACTTTTGCACTCAGACAAAATGATGGAATTTAGATACAAGGATCTTAAGGGGGAAAAAAATTAAATCAAAAAGACACAAGTGTAAAAGTTCATACATCTCTTTTTTATAAAAACAGTAAAAGATCAGCATCTATAGTCATGAGTGTACAAACTTTTGAACTCATGACTGCGGATGCATTCATACACAACAGTGTCTGGGATCAATTTAATTTTTGCTTGTTTAATCAGAGAAATACTTTTACACGATTAAGGTAAAGTGGCCGTACCCATGTCGATGGTGTTCAGAGATCAGAGAGGCGATCTGGGAAGCACGAGGAATGACCACGAGGCCAAGCAGCACGCCAACACACAGGGCCCAGATGAAGGGACGCCGGCGCCCATAACGACTGCAGCATCTATCGCTCGCCGAACCCAGTGGAGGGACGAATATTAAACCCAGGACAGGGCCAACTCCTGCACAGCAAGGAACAATATAAATAAATAATGTTCAAGATTCTGTCTGAAGATTTTTATCTGGAAATACAGCCAGGTTTAATCCTACATAAACTGGACACAAGATCATTTCTCAGTGCTGTTTTTTTCTGCACCCATTTTCAGGGGCTAAAGGTTCTCGGTTGCAACTTGTACAAGAATACTTAACTTCTGTAAAAGTAAAGTTAATAGTTACAAACTTCTGGCATTAACAAAACATTGAAATGCAAGTTTCTTTCTGAAAGCAGAAAGATTAGCAAGGGTTAAAAAAAATTACAAAACAATGTGAACTTTACTTGCAAAATTTGGAATAACAGACTTCCCCATCCAACTGAATTTTCCTGCTTGATCAAGAATGCAGCTTTCATATCAGTTGGGGTGGTGTGGGGGGTAAAAACTACTGACATTTGGTTGGAATTTCTAGCTTGAAAACTTGGGAGCTTTTGGACAACATGGATTTCCCCAAATAAACCAACCAGAAACATGAACATAGTGAAAGAAACAGCCAATGAATATATGAACACAGTTTTTACATGAAACCCAGTTAGTCCCAGAAACTACAACGTTTTAATTTAGTTGGAAAATATTTATAATAGTTATTAGGAAAAACTCCAATGCCAAATAAATAAATAAATAAATAAATAGGGAAAACCAGCATGAAGAAAATATCAAATGCTCATAGGAAAAGAATTCATATGGACCACCAAACTTTAAGGCAGATATTTGGGAGCTTTGTCAGTTAAAGATGTCCACATTGACTTGAAGTTTGGAATTTCGATTCAGAAATTCACAAAAAACTTTTAAACTAAAAGACTTTGACCGCCAGTTTCAGGTTGATTACATTAAAAAGTGTGCTAATGATTAACATAACCACTGCTAATGCTAAAGCAGTCCTTAGGAAATCCTAATGAGAAATCACTCACCAAGCACCATGGTCATGAAACGTTCCTGCACTCCAGCCTCCAGGAGCAAGGGGGGAATGTAGATGGTGCCGGTGGCCATACATATCTCCAGCCCACACGTCAACACGTTGACCAAGAACATGTCCAGTAGCCCCTTACGCATGGCCAGAAGATCAACTGGTACACTTTTCTTCAAATTAATGCTGCTGCTGGCTGAAGAGCCCTCTGACTGTGGATTTGGATGTGATCTCTAAGTTCATCCTTAACCATGAATCCTCCATGACATCACCTGGAGAAGTAACACAGATTTCAGCAAGGAACTTAATCTTGCAGGTTTGAGAGTTGGTAAACCTTGAGAAATGAAGTCATAGAGTGTCACAGGTGTGACTGATTAACTGCACCCTCAACTGCCTAGCATGCTTAATTAGTAGTAGGTGGACTGGTTTAAAAGTATTTTATTTCACTACAACTACAACTTTTTTTTACTCACAAGTTTCAATTTCATCACTATGTTTTTTTTTCTGTAATCATATATTCATAAAGTTATTAGGTGACTAGCAGCTAAATGCTTAAAACAGTAATTTTAGTGAGAATAAGACAATCATAGTCTGCTGTTATGTCACATTGCAACAGCTAGCTATTAGCAGTTTATATACTAGCTAACACTTGAGATATTAGGAATAAAATTTTAGCCTTCAACCACTGTCAGCACTTTGTGTAAAAAACAGTTTGTCAGTTTTCTGCCACAGGAAAGTCTCTCAGGTCTCTTGACAGACAAAGTTTTTGCATTATTACATTTAAGAAACTTTGGTGAGGAAACGGCCTTTTATCATTGCTATAACAAGTGAAAATAGGTAACAATTTGTTTTGTAGATATTTCTTTATGTTCCTATGTAACTATAATTGGATAAATTGGATAATATGAGCACAGTGTTTGCATATTAAATAAAGTTGTCATATTTAATCCAATGACAAACAAATAATTTAGTTTAGCGCTAACAAAACAGGATCATCATCCTCTTACGGTTTGTTTTATTAAATGGTGCGGAGTTTTAAACTGCTGTAAAAATGTGATTTAACTCATAGTTGACCTGTTTTGGAACTTTGCTGAATTGCTTGTCTGTATACAACAGAACTTAATAGTATTTATAAAAAAAACGAGTATATGTGCCTGCAGGCTACAATGCGTAACAGTATGCAAAATATCTAGCTAAAGAAATAAATGTTTATCAAAATAATAATTAATCACTAGTATTACAGCCTTCCTGAAACCCTGTGATGGTACGACATCGCCTGAGTTTTTCCACCGATTAGCACTGGTTACTGAAATGAAAAGCTCACCACATGACTGAACAATGGGACCCATGAGAAGGCTATTATTAAACCCGCAGTAAGTAAATAAATATATGGAGACTGTGTGTAAAGTGTCCTGATAGTTTGGATGTGTTGTTGTGTTAACAAATAATCTTCCATTTATACATTCTAACACTGACACCAAAATAAGAAGTAGTAGCTAGTACTGACTAGCTAGTCTCTTCTTCTTCTTCTTCTTCTTCTTCTTTCGGCTTTTCCCTTCAGGGGTCGCCACAACGAATCATCTCTCTCCACCTATTACTATCTTCTGCATCCTCAACACTTGCACCCACTACCTTCAAATCCTCATTAATTACATCCATATACCTCCTCTTCGGCCTTCCTCTTTGCCTCCTGCCTGACTGTATTAAAAACCTTAGCTAGTGAGTAACTGTAATAAAAAAAAATAAAAAAATTACCTTAATCTCTTTTTTTGGTTAGCTACATTTTGGATAATTTGGGCTGTTCTAAAAATGTACCAAATTTGAAAATAATTTAAACTACAGATTTTTTTTATTTTTTTATTAATGAATTATTATAATTCATTATATTTATAATAATGGTAATAAGAATTCAGCCATTCTCAGTTTTCTGCTTTTTCTTCTTCTTTATTTCATTAAAATTAGTAAAATTAATGTGTAGTAAAATTTTTTAATAACACCTACAAATAACATTCATTTTCGTCCTGGAATGCTTTTAAAGACCTCGCTGTGCAGTAAGGGTATTTAACCCTGATAAATAATTCTTTCTAAAAGTTTCCCTTCCCAAATAAATCTACAGTAAGTTGGTTAGAT
Source organism: Tachysurus fulvidraco (assembly GCF_022655615.1). Taxonomy (NCBI): domain Eukaryota; kingdom Metazoa; phylum Chordata; class Actinopteri; order Siluriformes; family Bagridae; genus Tachysurus; species Tachysurus fulvidraco. The sequence continues at coordinate 3,036,078 of NC_062519.1, read as the reverse complement.
CGTCAAATCAACATTTTACTTCTAAGACCCCTTAGATTCATTATTAATGATTCTTTATTTAGTATTATTTAATTATCAATGATTTATTTTCTAGTACTGCTACTTCTAGTTTGTTGATGTTTCTTATTATTTTCATGTCCACTCGTTGACTCCAGCATAAGATTTCAGCTTTCAGAGCATCACGTCCATAATTTAGCTTCTGTCTCAGCAGAAAAAAAGATAAAAGTGTTTCTTACTTACTGTAAATGTCATAATGCAAACTTACTTACTACGACTTACTTCCCTGTGAGGAAACATTTACAAATGGATGCTTATGAAATTTTTAGTCATTTCTTATTAATTTCTGAGGATTCACTGTGTGGAAAACGTCTCTGTTTGAGGAACGAGTGACTAAGGATCTCTGAGGTTTATAAGCAGGAAGTTGAAGTGTAACTGCCAGTGATGTATCACCACCCATTTAGTCAACTCAAGTCACACTGCTGTGCAAACACACAGGGGTGATTAAGTGTGTGTGTGTGTGTGTGTGTGTGTATACATATGATGCATGGATTCATATCATTTCCAATTCAACATACAAGAAGTTTTGCTTGTTTTCATACGGATTGCTATAAAGCTGCTTTGTCACAATGTCACTTGTTGCTGTTCTGATGTTTTATTCCTCTTATATGACAGCAGAGTGGCAGCAATTTTCAAAAATGTGTATTAATCCAGGACACATCGATCTTTTTAACGGTTTACATCCAGCTCTGTTAACGTCCTGAAAAGTCTCTGAAACGAGTTAGTTCCTGTTTTTGCTTATGTTAGATCAGCTACAGAGGCGTAGTTCGCAACTTGTGTAGTTGATACGACACACACACACACACACACACACACACACACACACACACACACACACACACAATTACACACACAGCTCGTCATGTTACTAAGTAATCACACATCGTCCACACATCTTTTGTGAAGACAAACCAAGCTCTGAATCTGGAAACTCCTTCTGTCATTGTATAGAAATATAAATGAGTTTTTCTTAAATAATAAAGCGTTTCGTATTTTTTCCGTACAAATATTCACAGACCTCTAAGGTTAGTCTGAGAAAAGTTTTCCAGACTAGACTGGTCGGTGTCCTGGCTCGGAAAATTCCCTCTATTATAAATCTGTTGATTATATCTGAAAGTAAAGCATTATACGGACGTTTTATGCATTATACCAAACAGTTTTATGGAGTTTTATGGTGTATCAGTAAAGTGAGGTATGACGCCGACTTCCATGTGAACTCGACACACTGAGTAAAGAAATAAGGTGAGATGTTTAAGAAGCTGAGAGAGTCTTATCTGAAGGCTCCGTGTGTACACGTTCATCATCAGTGAAAACGGGAAAACAAGCAAAGTGTCTTTTATTAGGTCTACGATTAACTTTGCATGAATTAAAAAATGTAAAAAAAAATCGAGAATGAAAGATAAAAGAAATGAATTTCGTAGCGATTCAAATATCCAGATGCCATCTCGCCATTTTAAAATTCGCTCGTTATCTCTGATCTTTAGTCGAGATTACGGCGTATTTACCGATACACATACCGCTCTAGATTGTCCCTTAATTTGTGGCCCATCAAATGACACAGAAAGAAAATAAAGGAGCCGATAAGAAACACGAGAGCTTTCTATAAAATGTACTGCTTTAAAGCTTTAAGACTGTTTTGAACTTCTCATTTGCATGCGTAAAAAAAATATAGGAGTTTCTAGAAAAAATTCGAAAAAATTCGAAATATGGCGATATATTCGAGATCATTTTGAAATCTTTTTATGAAATCATTTGAATTTTAATATAATTCTACTACTATTATGATTTATTAAAATGATTTATAAAACAGAATTATATTAAAGTTGAATAAATGTTGTGTGTATATATATAGAAAATATTATGTTATAATTATTAATATACATATTAAAAACATCTATTAAAAATAGAAAGGTTCGTTTATGCACTGTTATAACATTATAAATATAATTTAACTCATTTACGTGTACATCTTTTAAAAAATTTATCCAGATTTTTATTTTATTATTATTATTGTTGTTTTTTTAATGACTTAAGTTTGCACATTATATAAATCTGGATTTTTCTAAATGTGGCAAATATGAATTAAGTTAAGAAACTAAAATTCATTACAAAAAAACACTAAAAATAAACACATTAACGTATTTATGTAATAAACGTATTTGGAGTTTTGTTTAGAAAGAAATGGCAAATAATCTAGATAGCAAACGAATACGATTGCTGGATTAAAGATTAAATTAGAGTAAAGTTAGTGAGTGATTAGAGCTTGATTTACATCCCAACTTTTCCTTTAAAGCATTAACTTATTTCTCGGTATGTGTGGATAGTGTTGATGACAGCATTGCATTCCTTACACACACACACACACACACACACACACACACACACACACACACACACACACACACACACACACACACACACACACACACACACACACACACACACACACACACACACACACACGTGTATATATAGTGTATATATATTTCTGAAGAGACAGAGCGAGAGAGATGTACGTACGTTCAGGCTCAGTGTGATGACGAAGTTCCTTCTGGTGTTCGGTCGTCTCCTCACATGTGCAGTGTGTCACACTGTGACCTGAGGCTTCATCTCAGCTGAAAGGGAGGAGTTTAATAAGGAAGTCTGTACTGCTGATGACTGGAAAAGAAAAAAATCTGTACAAGCGTAGAACTTGAAATTCAGCTTCTTAAGAGCTGACACCGAAACCCATGTCGTCTCTCAGTCACGATACAGATCTGAGACGTGTGTGAAATCATGTTAGAGCTCTGATCTGATCAACTTTAATCAAAAAGTGTAGAATTATTAGCTAACGGATTCGTCTGTGAACCGATCCGTCGGTTTGTTGTCTATTTTATGGGTTTTTTTGCTTTTAAATATGACTTTTTTTTCCTAAACTCAGAAATTTTAATACATTTATGAAGCACTATTATATTTCGGCTCTTCCTATTAATAAATCTTCGATTTGATCTCGAATTAAACATTTTCTCTCATGTACACAACCTTTTTTTTCCATTTTTATGTCAAGATTACAATGAGGCTAGAACCGAATAGAATTACAATAAAAAAATATATAAATATACAGGTAGGAAAAGTAAAATTAAATATATATATACACACACACACACACGGTACTGTGCTGTAAACAAAGAATGCTTTCAAAAATGGAAGTGTTAAACATTTATTTTCATAAATTTTGCCTTCAGAACAGCAGCAGTTCTTCTAGCTACACTCGTACACGGTTTTTGAAGGAACTCGGCCGGTAGGTCGTTCCAAACGTCTTGGAGAACTAACCACAGATCTCCTGTGGATGTCGGCTTTGTCACATCCTTCTGTCTCTTCGTGTAATCCCAGACACACTGGACGATGTCGAGATCGGGGCTCTGTGGGGGCCGTGCCATGGCTTCATGCTGGTTTGAAGGCAAAAGTTAGTAACATCAGATATTGATCTGATTTAGATTTTTCTTTTGTTTTCTCACTTTGCATTTTGTAAATTGACAGAAATAAATAAATTATTATTTATATTTCTGAAAGCATTCTTTGTTTACAGCAATTTTTCACACTTGCCTAAAACTTTTGCACAGTACTGTATATATATATAAATATAAAATCTAAAAACAAAACATTGGAAATTGCAGATGTGTGCAATTTTAGTGCAAAATTATTCGTTCATTCATTCATTTTCTACCGCTTATCTGAACTTCTCGGGTCACGGGGAGCCTGTGCCTATCTCAGGCGTCATCGGGCATCGAGGCAGGATACACTCTGGATGGAGTGCCAACCCATCGCAGGGCACACACACACTCTCATTCACTCTCACACACACACACACACACACTACGGACAATTTTTCCAGAGATGCCAATCAACCTACCATGCATGTCTTTGGACCGGGGGAGGAAACCGGAGTACCCGGAGGAAACCCCCGAGGCACGGGGAGAACATGCAAACTCCACACACACAAGGCAGAGGCGGGAATCAAACCCCCGACCCTGGAGGTGTGAGGCGAACGTGCTAACCACTAAGCCACCGTGCTCCCCGTGCAAAATTATAAACATTATAAATGATAGAAGTGAGATGTTCATGATTTTGGATGTTGTAGTGAATTTCTAGAGATATATGGAGTTATTTTTGAACAATCTTAAGCAAAATAAAATATTCCTGCATGGAAGTGTCATCAGAAGGAAAGTTTACTGCCACAAAGCACGGAGTCTGTAAAATAATATCTAGATAAACTGAAGGAGAATCAAGTGATAAAGTATAGAAGGTGGTGTATTAGGGGTTAAAAGAAGAAATGAGAAGATGTTTCCTCTTGGGTATCTGGTTTCCTCCTCTGGTCCAAAGACAGGTCCCTTAGGCAGATTGTCATCTCTAAATTGTCTGCAGAGAGTGAGTGTGAGTGTGAGTGTGTGTGTGTGTGTGTGATTTAATGCAGGGGAAAAAAATCAACAAATATTAACAATTCAACAAAAATGAGGCTGAGCCAAAGGGTCAGAAACCGAAGCAGAAAAGATATAAAGGACAAAAACCCTAAACGTGTCTTCATGTAGAATACTGACAACACGATCCTTCAGGTTTAATACATTTTTTATGTGACTGAGACAATTAAAAGAAGGAGGAGGAGGAGGAGGAGGAGGAAGCAGAAGTAGAAAATTAAAAGGAGGAGGAAATAGATGAAGGAGGAAGGTTCTCTCAGTGTTTCAGACCAGGTCCTCTGTAGATCTACACAGGTTCGATTACACATTTAAACCCACGTGTCACACTGAGCTCAGCTTCATCACTCACATTAAAGGGACTTACATCAACATTACATGGTCTATTTCTACCTAGTTCAAAATGCAGCTTAAGACAAAGTGTCTTCAAGCTGAGGAGATCTTCTGCTGCTGCTGCTGCTGCTGCTGATCCACCGATTACAAGATAAATGCATTTAAAGTGTTGAAGACATCCTGCCTTGATGCCCAAAGACGCCCGAGATAGGCACAGGCTCCACGTGACCCGAGGTAGTTCGGATAAGCGGTAGAAAATGAGTGAGTGAGTGAGTGAGTGTTGAAGACTTTAGGAGAGTTTGGAGTTCTGCTTTTATTCACTGCAGCCTTCTGAAAGCATCTGATCCGTGTGGGTATAGAATCTACAGGAGGTCACATGAGAGAGCTGCAGATCTTGGCTTTGCTGCTTAGTTTCACACTTGGTTTATTTCTCGATGACTCAGAAGCGCCGCTCTGCATGAGGAAGCGGTCGACTCGCCGGCACGGACGGCTGATGAGACACCAGGAAATATAGAAGTGAAGAAAAAAGAAGAACAGAAGACTCGACGTGCGGGTTGTTTAGATTACAGAGAGGAAACGAATAGAGTAGACGCGACAGCGACAACTACAGACGATCATGCAAACTCGGACTCGCTAAGGTTGTAAAACGAACACCTTCGTTTCTATGGCGATGGCGGACATCCGATTGGACGACGTGTTCACGAAAGGAGTCTCCGGCGTCAGCAAGCGGTAACGTAAACTTAAACAGCAATAAAAAGTATCACGTGTGAATTTTGGATAACGTTAATAACAATAAAAGTAATTATTCTGATCGACGGGTAAACTGGTGTAGTGCGGTGACAACCAATGGGAATAAAGACAGTAGTTGTGACGTGATGCGTCGTAAATAGTTCATGTTGCTTCTCCTTCGTTTTATCCACGAACCAAATCTCCGTCCAGAACGTTTTTATTTCAGCGCTAATTCGGAACGCTAGGCTAGTCTCTCCTCCGACCGAGAACCGTTATTGCCATGGCGACCTGGTAGCAGGAACGCTTACCGAAGACTCATCATAAAAATAGACGAAGAACAAAAGCGCACTGTGTGGCTTTGTTTCCCAGCTTGAGCTTGTACACGGAATCCATTCAGAACAAGTGATGCGTTAAACCACTTCCTGTCGGATAACGTTACTCGAGGTAGTGAAGCACGGACATCGAGCGGTCACGGTAACGGCACGTGGGACACTTTCCTGAGACATCAAGACATGCTTAACCTTCATTAACCTTTAGATTTCACTTTGGTCCGATCAGACGATCTGTGTACGTTTAGCCTCGATGTTTTTATAACTGACATTAAATGGTTTTAACACGAATATGATTTTTTTCCTCCTCTAAACTTGGGGAAACGGAACTACACTCGACAGAGGAAGAAAGGAAGAGGAGAAAAGAGAGGAAGAAAGAAAGAAAATGGAGAAAAGGAAAAAAAAACGGAGAAGGGGAAGAATAAACAAGAGGGGGACTAGGAGGAGCATAGGTGAAAGGAAGAAAAAGGGATAGAAAGTAAAAAGAAAAGGGGTGAATAAAGAACAGAAAGAAGGGAGAAGTAGAAGAAGAAAAGCAAAACAGGAAAAGAAGGGGGGAGGAGGAAAAGAAGAAGAAAGAGAAGAGAAAGAAGAACGAGGGAAGGAAGAAATAGTAAAGAAAGATGAAATAAAAGGAGGAAGAAGAAAAAGAGCAGGAGGAAGTTCGCTCGGTGTTTCTCGCTCGTTCACACACACACAAATCACACTGAGCTTCATCACACAACCGAACAGGATTATAACTCTTATAAACTCTCTGTGTGTGTGTGTGTGTGTGTGTGTGTGTGAATTCTTTACATTACGTCATCATTTAAAGTTTGGTCATTTTCTACCACGTTTCCTCTAAAAATTCAGGTTTAACCAATAAGACAAAAGTTTTTTTTTTAAATCAAGATACAATTTTATTTCTTTTCTTAAAAAAAAAACAAAAAAACAAAATTACAAAAATTCTGAGGAGAATGATGGGAAAAAACAAAAAACAAAAGGTCATTTTTTTTTGAGGGGACGATGATAGATGACGGCTGTCGGGGAAGCGGAAGAGAGATTACGGGTTCTGAGGTATGGTTGGGGGACGGGGACGAGGCGGTGGGTGATACTGAGTGATGCCTGGCACGGAAATGACACAACCGTGTTGTTGGGTCGCTATTAAGCTTCATGAGGAGTTCATGCACATGAAGAGAGTGTAACAGATGACAGAATGCTCAGAGTCCATCATGTTAAAACACTGAAGCTGGAACAGGAACCGAGGCAGAGGATGAACAGGACGTTACAAACTTCTCCGTCTGGTCTGGTTTAATTCACCTTCGCTTCCACGTCACGAGGAACAAAAAAACAAACAAAAAAAAACAACAAGCTCCTCGAATTTCGGCGCTTACGGCTACGAAATAATAAACTCCTCTGAGCCGACGGCAAAGGAGTCCCATCTCGTATTTATTTTTTTTCTTCTCGAAACGTCAGAATGCAGCAAATAAAGCAGGTTTCTGCCGCTTGGAGTCCGATGAGAGGAAATTTCCAGAGCGTTAAAGCGTTTACATCTCTGAATAAAAGCAGAGTGTAAAAAGCGTGCATGGGTTCAAATCGATAGCAAAAAGAAGAAGAAGAAAAAAAGAAAACATTCCTTTATAATGTTACACTGTTTAAGACTGCCATCTCTCTCGCTCTCTCTCACACACACACACACACACACACACACGCGCGCTAAATTAAAACCACAAAGACGTTTCTGAGATGATGTAGTGGACACAAAAGGAAGCTCTCACCTCACAAAAAAAAAGGAAGAAAAAGCTTTAACTCCTTTATTAAAGAAAAAAAAAAGATGAAGACGAGTGTTTTCTGGCTGCTGCTGTGACACCGTTTTCCCGCCTTCACTCGCTCGCACTGAGAAATACGTCATAATTTTTTTATGTTTTTTTTTTGGTAAAGGAGCCGGTTCGTTTCTATTAGAGTCGGATGCACAACTTCTGTAGGTTAGGAGAAGAAAGGACAGAAAAAAGGACAGAAGAAAGGGGGAGACACCCGCACACGTCCGGCTTAAAAAGGGCTAACTAAGAGACGATTAGAAAATACTGTAGGATTAAAAAAAAAGAACAAGAATCGAATATATATATAAAAATAAAAACTAAAGACAGGGAAGAATTAGAGAAATCCACTGAATAATATCAGGTAAAAACAGCACACGGAATAGGAATAAAAAAATAAAAACAACAACAAACAAACAAACAAAAAAAAATAATAATAAAAAAAATTTGACTGGAAGAACATCGGACGCTGCGCCGTCGAGCCGTACGTCGCGTTTAACATCGTAATAAAAGCGAAATTCTAAGCGGTCACAGCATTCTGCGAAAAAATAATAATTAAAATCGCAAGTCCAAAAAAAAAAAAAAAAAGGGGGGGGGGAACTTTCCTAAATCCTGGTTCAGTTCTAACCTTCTCCTGTACATCGTAGTGTTTTCCTGCTCCAACGTCCCACCACCCGACGTCCTCCTCCTGTCTTGTCCATAACGTGCGTCGTAAAATAATTCGCTCTTCTCCGGATCCCGAACATCGCGGGGAAGCGAGTCGGACCGTAGCGCTCGATCGTCTGACGTGCGAAAGGCTCAGATCGATTGTAAAGCAGTGTTTAGACTTTACTCACAGTTTAAATGATCGTAGGCCGTTTAAACGTATTACTTTTCGTTATTCCTATCAGGATTAGTAGCTTAGATTTACCCTGTTCAGCTTTAATTGTTTATTCAGTGTGAGATCATTCGAAAGGTTTTAAAAAAAAAAACGGTTAGGAGTAAGCGGTGATTTATGAGATTATCTGGCAACCCTACCCTAACAGAACGAAAACAGCTCGAGGACAGTTTGTCCGTCGTCGGTCGTTCCTGATTCATAAAATGCGTACATGTCTGCAGGCGTTGTGTTTATTTCTGTCACTAAAAAAGATGTGGAGGCAAGTGTGTTAGAGCAGGAAAACCACTGGGCACAGAGCTGAGGACCAGCAGGAACTGTGTGGAGATGAAACCAGAACTCAAGAACCGTTAGAGCAGCAGCCCGTGAGCAGTGGAGGAGCGGCGGCGGGCTTTTCTTATCGTTCTTGCCTATAAATAAAAATAAAATAAAATAATAATAAAATAAAAAATACAAATACATCATTCTCTTTCTCTCTCTCGCACAAACACACACACACACACACACACACACACACACACACACACACACACACATCTGATGCTTTCTGGGACAACATGGTTTTTGTGATACAGAAAGTTAAAAAAAAAAAAAAAAAAAAAAAAGCCAGGTCACCACAGACAAATTATAACAATAGAAAAAACCTCCAAAAGAGAAAAAATAAACAGAGAGAAAGAAAGAAAACAGAGAGCGCAAACGAGACGCGAGGTGGCTAATCTTCCCCGGACGGCGCGTCGTCTTCTGAGCCGTCCTCTTCGTCCTCCTCTTCCTCGTCGTCAGGGGTGTTTTTCTTCTTTTTGGCGGACGGTGGCAGCGAGCTCTTCTTCTCCACCTCGTCTTCCTCCTCGTCCTCGAGCGGGCTCTCGGGCTCCTCCTCCTCTTTAGGTGAGGATTTCTCCAGGGCCTTCGCTGCACTCGGGCGACCTTTGCCCTTTCCCTTCATGGGGCTCGGGGTGACTGTGAGAGACACGACAGGGAGACAAGACGAGATTTTATTCCCCTGAATGCCGAACGTTCACGTGTTGAGAATCGACGCTCGGGGAGTTTTCACAAAAATAACAGTTTGTCTGTAAAGCTGAAGTCTCTCTGTCTGTTTGTCTGTCTCACTGTTTATCCGTCTGTCTGTCTGTTTATCCGTCTGTCTCACTGTTTATCTGTCTGTTTATCCGTCTGACTGTTTATCCGTCTGTCTGTCTGTTTATCCGTCTGTCTGTTTATCCGTCAGTCTGTCTGTCTGTTTATCCGTCAGTCTGTTTATCCGTCAGTCTGTTTATCCGTCTGTCTGTTTATCCGTCTGTCTGTTTATCCGTCTGTCTGTCTGTCTGTTTATCCGTCTGTCTGTTTATCCGTCAGTCTGTCTCACTGTTTATCCGTCTGTCTGTTTATCCGTCTGTCTGTTTATCCGTCTGTCTGTCTGACTGTTTATCCGTCTGTCTGTCTCACTGTTTATCCGTCTGTCTATCTGACTGTCTGTTTATCCGTCTGTCTGTCTCACTGTTTATCCGTCTGTCTGACTGTTTATCCGTCCGTCTGTCTGACTGTTTATCCGTTTGTCTGTCTGTTTATCCGTCTGTCTGTCTCACTGTTTATCCGTCTGTCTGTCTCACTGTTTATCCGTCTGTCTGTCTCACTGTTTATCCGTCTGTCTGTCTCACTGTTTATCCGTCTGTCTGTCAGACACTCTGAACATCCATCATTATCCTCTCTGTCCCTGTCTCACAACTTGGCCCAGGCTTTCTCTCCATCTCTGTCTGTCTTCATCTGTGTCCATAAGTCTCACCCCATCCCTCCACCTCTCTGGCTGCCCGCCTGTCTCACCATCCTCCTGTCTTCTTCTTGCTCTGTGTGTCTGTCCCTTCAGCTCTAGATCCATCTGTCTCTCTCTCTCTCTTTCTGTCTGTCTATCAATCTCTCTCTTTCTAGATCTGTCTCTCTCTCTCTCTCTCTCTGTCTGTCCGTCAAACTCTCTGTCTCTGGATCCACTTGTCTTTATTGCCATCCCTCCTTCTCTTTATCTATCTGTCTCTGGAGTGTTTTTCAGTCAAAAAACACTTCATCCACCTGTTTGCCCCCCCCATCTGCATCCACATGCCTCACCATCTCTCCAATTCTATGCTCATTCGTCCTCCCTGTATCTCCACCCTCCGCTGTATCTCTCTCCCCATTTGCATGTCTGTCACTTCTCTCTCTCTCTAAATCTGTCTATCTGTTGTTCTCTCACCATCACTCTAGCCCTCTGTCCTTCTACCGCCTCACAGTCCGCCTTTCCATCCTTTTATCATTCTGTCCGTCTCGGCAACCAACAGATCAGCGGTCAGTGACGACACGGTGTGAGGTTGAAGCTCTTCTCTCCGTACCTGTGGCCTTTAGTCTGGGTTTAGGAGATTTCTTCTCCTTCTTCTCCACCTTGCGTCCTCGCTGAGTCACTTTCTTGCCCTTCTTTTTGGAGTGACCGTAGTCGCTGTCGTCATCGTCGTCCACCATGAAGTCCTCGTCGCTCCCGGACTCTTCTGTAACAACCGTGAGGGTCGGGATTAGACGCTAGCGTAGAGACGAGCTTAACGGCAACAAAATTAGCTCACGTTTAAAAAGCCCTAAAAACTCCTACAGCAGAAAATAAAACAAATCCGATAAAGCAGCCATAAAGGAAACCATCTGTAAACTTAATACGGTTAAAAGAGAGAGAGAGAAATGATAAGAAAAACAGACAGAGAGAAGGAGGAGAGACTGAGAGACTCAGATGCAGACAGACGGATAAACAGATGGAGAAACACAGACAGATAGATGCCCCTTTACCACCGAGGCAGTTTGAGTGCAGGTTCGGAGCCTAATTTAGAACCAGTTCTCTCTTTTTCGACAGACAAAGCACCGGCTCCGAATCAGTAAAAGTGGCTCTTAAGTAGCACCAAAACGTTGCTGGTCTAGACTTAAGAACCGCTTGTGTCAGGAGCTGTGGGCGGGGCTACTGTTAGCGTATGTGATAATGTACCTTAAGTACACTAATGTTTAATACACTTTTACTTTACCGCGATATGACACATTATCAGCACACATGATAGTAGGTAGCTACATGCTAAGGCTAACTTTTTTCTGTGTTAACGATAAAATAACGTTATGTACTTTATCGATTACAACCTCCGTTTATACAGATTACATGGAGCTGCACGTACACGTTTTATTCGCCGCGTTTGGATGCTGATGTAGGTTCACAAAGCCATGAGCATTAACAGTAAAGCAACATCCGCCATTGTTGTTGTGTTTGTGTTTGTCGCTGCTGCGCTAACGTTGCTGGGACACGTGACACGTATACAGTGACGTCACACTCGGCGCTGTGATGCTCTCTAGCCGATGGAAAGGCAAACCGGTTATTAGAAGGTTTAAACCAGCACTAGCGCTAGCTCTGAACCAGCACCCGGTTCTTTCTGGTGGAAAAAAGGTGAGAGAGGCACAAAAACATCTCTCTAGAGACTTTACAACACTCAGACCACAGCTACACGCATGCTGAATGCTGATTGGTTGATGGGATTCCAGATGTTCCGCCTTATGGACACAGGTAAACAGTCTTGTGTTCGAAAAAAGGAGGAACTTGTGATCTCATGCTAACGATCTGAATTTATCTAAGAAATTATACATAAAATCGTTCTCACGCTCCACGTAGGTGTGCTCATCTTCCTCTTTATCCTCATCCTCACTCCCTCGGTCCCCGAGCAGGATCTCTCTCTGTTTGGACGCAGCCTTGGAGGCGGCTTGTCTCACCTGCCTGGGCTTCCGGCTCACCTTATCCTCATCGCTCTCATCTGCTGAGGGACATACATACACACGTACACACACATACACACACACATACATACATACACACACACATACATACACATACGTACGTACACACACATACACACACACATACGTACACACACACACGTACACACACACATACGTACACACACACACGTACACACACACACGTACACACACACACGTACACACACACACGTACACACACACACGTACACACACACACGTACACACACACACGTACACACACACACACGTACACACACACGCGCACACACACACATTTGAGAAACACTACTAAACAACACATCTACAACAAACTCAAACACGAAGGCAATTAGGAAGGAAAAGTAATGGCACCCACCTGAATCCCTTTTCCTCTTCAGTGACCTTCTGCTCGGCTTCTCCACTTTAGCCTTCTTCCCCTTCTTTCCCTTTTTGGCTTCGTAATCACTTCCTCCATCTTCCTCCTCCTCTTCTTCCTCCCCAAACTCGTTGTCTTCGTCGCTGCCGAAATCATCTGGAAGGCCAAAAAAAAAACCCAACATTTTTTTAAATGGGGGAAAATGTTTAAAATCTGAGTGGATGCTAACAGCTCTGTGAACAGGGCTGATGGGTCGTGAGTGTGACTTACCTGCTGAATCATTTTTAGGTTTGGAGACTTTGTCATCGGAGTCATCGCTGGGGGGAAAAGGGATAACAGTTCTTTTATTTGTCAGAATTAGGGTTCGCTCAAACACCTCGACTAACGGTTTTATCTCAACACTAACGAGAGGCAGAATTCAACCTCAAAACAAATTACACTCGGGTTGCCATAGCAACAGGTGCTAAAAGCAAGGCTGGGCTGTTATTGGTCAGGAGTTTGCCGATTGCTCATCAACATGACTGGATGTCTTACGCACCACATAAGTGACATTTTAAGGTGGTGACGGCGACCGAGGTGCAGTGATGCGTTTACTGTAAGAGCAGGACACAGTGTTTATTTATCACTGATTATTTACGTTTATTACTGAATTGACACACACTCCCAGACGCGTGCGACGACACACACTCCCAGACATGCATGGACATGCAGACACACACTCCCGCAACACTTTGCAGTTCGGGCGGCCCGCCTAAGCTGGGAAAAGCTACCGCCTTAACTAGGTCGTCCAAAATAAAATAAAAAATTCCGCTGCACAAAAGGCCTCACACCGCGAGCGGGCACGCATGTCACACGGCCGAAATGAGAGAAAGACATGGTCCGTCACTGTCTGGAGGATAACTAGTCAGTTGATAAAAGGCGTGTCCGTGAGAACTGTAAGTGGACGTATGTTCTGGGTTTATTTAAGCCTGTTATTGTATTAGTCTATAGTTCTTGCAAATTTAAAGTAAGTTAGCTGGTGATTTTGATGTTTGAGTTCTTCACCTGCTACCTAGGTTGCACATGCACACACACACACAAAATCAACCCCCCCCCACACTCAACACACATTTCTACACACACACTCCTACATACCCCCACTCACAAACACACAAACACCCCCCCACACAAACACCTTCCCCACACACAAACACACTCCCCCACACACACATCCCCCCCACAGACAAACACACTCCCACGTTTAAATAAATCATTTTATTCCTTTAATCAGTAAAAATTCCACCTTTCCTCCTGTGAGTTCTTGGTCTTCTTGTGCTTGATTTCACGTGGCGCTGCCCGGATCTTCTTGGGCTTGCCCGAGTCTTGCTCGTACTCATCTGGAAACAAAACAATCGACCAAGAGATGCAATGTTCAGCTTTTCCTTAGAGTCCGAATGTTCTTAGTTTTCAAAGTGTTTGTTCCAGATGAGAATCCAAAGAAAACAAACCATAATAAATAAATAAACAAATAAATCAAACCACACGTTACCTGCATCATCAGATTCGTTGAACTGTGAATAATTCACCACTTTTCTGTTCCTGTAGAATAAACACAACATTATTGTTAAATGGTTCCTGGATGATCCAGACAGCAGCAAGATGGAAAGAAAAAAAAAAAACTCTCCTAAAGCTTCTTCATTAATGACCCTGTAAATGACTCCATTAAAATCTACTTCACATCAAACACCCTGGAGGCTGAACTCAATCCATCCTTACGTTCATGGAACCTGACTTTCCAGGAACTGTTTAGAAAAGTCTCTCTGATTGGATGTCGTGGTGGAGAAAGAAAAATGATTCTGTGCAGCTTTCCTTTAACCGAGCGAGCGGACACATTGGTCCAGCTCTCGTTCCCACAGGACTTCGCGTCTTCACAGATCGTACGACTATAACGGCATGCGTCATCCTGCTACGAATCATCTCACAGCCGCGGAAAGATCAAATATCATCTGAGCCATGAGCGATAAACCTTTTTTATAACGGCTTCATTTACAGACAAAAAGACCGGCTGGCTTTTTTGTTTGTTTGTTTTTTATCATTTCCTTGCTATAATTTTTGTTGTTTTTAAAACAACACTGATAATATATTATATGAGCTAAATATAATAATAATTTCAATAATATTCCCATAAAGCCTATGTATGTTAAATATGTGTATGTTAAACAATTTTAATATTTACATTGAAAATGATATGAAATTCTGACAAATTTTGAAATTTGAAAAACAATTCACATAAAGAATAGTTTAAATGTTTACATACTTATTTGTAATTTTTATTTTGCAGGACTATTAAATATATATATATTGCATTATTCAATAGTTCTTTTTATTTTTTTTTAGAAAACTGTTATTTTTTTATTTTTTATGACAAATTTCATTGTGTTTGAGGGGAGACTGTTAATGTTTAATATTAATTTTCTATTTTATTTTATACATTTTTGATGTTTATTGCTCTTTATTTGTTTTGTGGGGATTATATATTGGAATAGTTTTCTATATTATATATTATAATTTTACACATATTCTACTTTGCATTATATAATGATTGTGCATTATTTTTAATATATATTTTCTATTCCTATAATGAATTTATTCATATTTTGGCGGTAGATGAATTTGTCATTTTTTTAACTACTGGGGTTGACTTTTGTTTTGAAATCGTTTACCACATCTGAATCATTTACGGCACTATAAACATTTCTTTAAATAAATTATGCTTGTTATTAAAAATAAGCTCTATGTTGAGATAATAAATGATGGAGTATGAACTCATTTATAAGAATTATATTTCATTCGGTAGACTATTTCTCAACCAGCAGATGATCAGCCTTTATTAAAACAGACATTTTATTTCTCGTCAGTTCCGTATGTAATTTTCTTAAACAAACGTCGCCGAACGCAGCTCGTCACGGTGTTACGTCCCGTATACTGTTAACATTCCGTCAGTTTTCCAGCCCTATGTTTTAATCACATGATGAATTTTGTGTTTGTTCTATTTAAACACGCATTTCTGTAGTAGGATGAACTTATTTATTTATTTTTACATCGATACGTTATGCGTTAGACGATTCATCGCTCTGATTTCATAACATCAACATCGTTTGACACATTTTTATGGATAATTGCATGATTTCCTTCTGTTGTTGTTCTGTTGTCAGTGTAACCACTACTCTTTTTTTTATATACTGTATATTAAATGATGTCTTTATTCTTTATATATATTTTTGCTGCTGTAACAGAGAAATTTCCAAATTGTGGGATGAATAAAGGAATATCTTATCTTTTCTTCCTTGTAGATGCATTGACTACAAACTTATACAACAAATAATTAATTATAGCAATTTTTATTATTATTATTTTAGTATTCATATCAATGTTACATTACACCATTGTTGTCTGTATTAATTTCAAAATAAATAAAATAAATTATATATATATATATATATATATATATATATATATAAATTTATAGACATTATTAAATCATGGTATATTTATAAAATAATAAATACACACATACATACTAATATATATATATATATATATATATATATATATATATATATATATATATATATATATACACACACACACGTGTGTGTGTGTGTGTGTGATGAAAAAATTATAGATTTATCTAAACGGCATTCGTAGTCATGGTGTATATATATATAAACAATTTAATTATCGATAAATATACAATATTTACAGTTTTTTGAGAGATAATGGGGGCGTGGCTACATGATATAAACCCACCCCCTTTGTTGCGTCATTCCGTCATGTTAATTGAGCGCGAGCCGCAGCAGCGTCTTTTTCTTTAAAATCACATGCGTGTTAAACAAAAAAAATAAAATAATTAAATAAATAAATAATCGTCGATTGGTACAAAATCGATTATTAAACATGGCGCGTTAACGCTGCGTCTTTCTGCACACCGACACGTACACCCTTATGGAGCTTTTTATACTCGTTCTTCAGCCCAGTATGAATGGGAGGGAGGCCATGTTCTTACTCAGGGTAAAAAAAATAAACCTGAACCTGGCAGCATTTATCACACATAAATGTCTGCAACGCCGCGTTGTAGCCGGATGATTCATGCACATTAGGAAGAAAACAGATACGCATTCGAGAAAGCTTTGCAATTAAACAAACACGCTGCACGGAATAAGCAAGGCGTGTGATTAAATACGATCGGAATGAACACAAACGTAAATAACAGCAAATAAAGGGATATTAAGCAAAGCGACGCTGGCACGTGCGTGAAAGCCAACAAACTCCTGAGTGTGCGCGTGCGATCAATGCAGCAGCGCACGAGGAGGACATTTTAAATCCAACCTACCTCACTGGTCTGGACATTTTTGCAGGAACACTGTTGAGATTTTTTTATGAAAAATGGAGGAAATAAAAAAAAAGCTTCACCGACTGACAGACTCAATGTAACGTCGCATAAAAACACCAACACCAGTTTTCTCCCCGAATCGCAAAAGTAAATAAAACGGGTGAAAAGCTCTGCTGCGCTAAAGGGTTTTACTTTAATATTTTACCTTGAGCTACACAAAATGGTGAATAAAACAAACTGAAACTGCAGCCCTCGCGCAACCTAACGCTCAGGCTATGTGGGCGGGGCTTGTTCAGGGTAAAACCCGCCTGTTCCAGTAGTCGCGCCGCGCGCGCTTTTCCATGCCTCATTACCATTGGCTCATTCGAACGCGCATTCGCGTTATGATTGGCTGCCTTTATTGTCCGTCAGCTTGGCTCGCGTGACCCTCCCCCCCTTTCTCTCTCGCTCGTGCGCAGATAGGTTGCGCGGTAACTGTCTGCTTCAGAAACACAAAGAGGCCTCGTTAAAGATGTGGGGTTTGTTTAGGTGTAAAATAAACACTGCGCGGTTTGGACACTTCAGACTGTTGTTGTTTGGTCAGTTGGGTCGTGTTACAGATCCAGCCGTTTAAGACTGATGTGTTCCCCCTAAATTGTGCCCTATTTTGTGTTTAAACTGCGTGTGTAAAATGGCACCCAAACTCCCAGTCCATGTTCACTAATAATACACTATAATACATTATAATACACTCTATAACACTGTAATGCACTCTATAACACTATAAAATACTGTAGTACACTGTAATAGACTTTAATACAGTGTAATACACTCTATAATAGACTATAATACACTATAATATGCTATAATGCACTATAATACACTATAATATGGCGGTTGAAGACCTACTTATTCAGGAAACACTTCAACTAGCACTTCTTTCTCTATCTTTTGCATTTACAAAAAAAAAATTCAATTAAATTCAATTCAAGTTTATTTGTATAGCGCTTTTTACAATGGGCTTCGTCTCAAAGCAGCTTTACAGAACATAAACATAGAGCAGAAGTTAAACATAAGGAGAAAAAATAATTTATATAGTAAAAATTTAAGATATATATAGTTCACAGTGTATATGTATGTATTTAGTTATCCCCAATGAGCAAGTCTGAGGTGATCGGGCAGCAGAATAAAAATAAAAAATAAAAAACACAACCTTTGACACTTTTTCATTGTAACTTTGAACAATGTTTTAAACTCATGGTATCTTAAGTCTGTAACCTAGTGAGCAGCATTAATGTATTCAGTGTTAGAGATTTAAACACTTATGTACGTCGCTCTGGATAAGGGCGTCTGTCACATGCTGTAAATGTAAATGTAAATAATACACTTTATAATAAACTATTATACAATCTATAACACTATAATACACTACACTCTATAACACTATAATACACTATAATACACTCTTTAAAACACTATAATACACTATAATACACTCTATAATACACTATAATACTCTATAATGCACTATAATACACTGTAATAGACTATAATACACTCTATAACACTATAATACACTATAATACACTCTATAATACACTATAATACACTATAATACACTCTATAATACACTCTATAATGCACTATAATACACTATAATACACTATAATACACTCTATAATAAAATATAATACACTATAATACACTGTAAGTAATAACACTGCAATGCATTGTGGGAGTCTGTGGATGTTAGATATTTTACAATGTGCAAATATATAAAATGATTCAGACATTAGGACCTTTATATTCTCTCTCTCTCTCTCTCTCTCTCTCTCTCTCTCTCTCTCTCTCTCTCTCTCTCTCTCTCCCTCCCCTCTCTTTCTCCCTCCCTCCCCCTCTCTCCCCTCTCTTTCTCTTTCTCCCCCCTCCCCCCTCTCTGTCTCTCTCTCTCTCTCTCTCTCTCTCTCTCTCTCTCTCTCTCTCTCTCTCTCTCTCCCTCTCTCTCTGTCTGTCTGTCTCTCTCTCTCTCTTTCTCTTTCTCTCTCTCTCTCTCTCTCTCTCTCTCTCTCTCTCTCTCTCTCTCTCTCTCTGATGGTTAGAGTTTTATAACAATGGAAATCAAAGCTCAAGACATATCACACTCTTATAAACAGGTTTCTTATGCTTTTGTTGGCTAAATGATGGTGTGTATCATCCAACAAATAGTTTTCCTCTTACACAGAAACTTTAGAAACCAATCTGAGGCCTGAATACTGTGTACCATATGTAATGTCTATCGTCAGCTGACAATCTGCAGCTATAACACTAGAAGATCTGTTTCTCAAGCCTTCACTGTGTTTTGCATTTTCAATGCCTGTGAGACTGTCAGGTTTTCCAGTGCGTGGATGTAAAGCCTCTTTAATCTGTGCATCACTAAAAGTCATCACCCTTATGATAGCAGAGCTGTGTGGAGAGCTTGTTATGTTCATTTGAATCTGACCCGGTCGTAGTGTCGGCACTTGAAATCCTGCATTTTTTCCGATGGAAATAAGATAAAAAAAAATTCATGTTTTCTCGTCCTTGCTCTCCTAGTATTGAAGTGAGGAGAGACTGTTTCCATAGCAACCAGGTGAGGCAGCGTTTTCTCCTCGCCTGCTCTCTCTTGCGGTCTCTGTTTTTTTTTTTCAATCTGTGTGCTGTTTACCTCCGCTAACCTTCAGACGGGCCTCACTGTACGTCTCTGGCTTATTTACACGCACATCTTGCTGATTAACACACAGGTGATGCAGAAATGTTATCATCTTAATGCATGCACACATGTGCATGATATAATGAAATGCTTTTGGGCCGGTTTAGGTGCAGATCACACACAGATAACGTTAACGTTACAAACAGCAGAAACACAACGTATTTAACGTAAAAAATTCAACTAGAGAAACAAACCAAAAATTTCTCAACATGACTGCATTGTTAGATACAGTATGTTTGTGTGTGTGTGTTTGTGTGTGTGTGTTAATGTTGAACAGTTTACAGAAATAAAAGAGCAGCACAATCTGTATAACAGTTTTGTGAGATTTAGTAGGACACTATTATTATTTTTGTATTATTTATCATATAAAAGTGAATAGATTTCTTCTAGCAAACAATTTTAGAAAACGCAAAGGAGTTAATTCTGTGTAATTAAATTTTAATGCTTAATACCTATTTATTAACATACAAACTGGTTAAAAAAAGAGTCCATTATACATACACACACACACACACATGTATATATATATATATATATATATATATATATATATATATATATATATATATATATATATATATATATATATATAAAATTATAATGAAGTAAATAACAGATAAAACACCTAGAAACCTCTAATACTCGTTTTAAATAACTCTTAATTTTGCAGATTTTCTACACTACTGCAAGACAGTCTAAGATGATCTGATGTGATCCACAACTGTTCTTTATTAAAGTACTGGAGAAGAGATTTCTATAAACACTGAGAGGTTTGTTTGTTTTGCTTTCGAGTAATATTCAGCCAATAAAATCCCTGGCCCTGTTTAATTTAATATATTATTTCTTTTTGGCCAGGGAAAGTAAAGACTTTTTGTGTTTTGTACACCGTGGAGGACGTTGAGCTAAAACTTGAAGATCTTTCAGAAAAAAAACAACAGCATGTTTAATAGAAACCAGTTGAGGAGAACTGGACATGTGATACAGGATGGAAATCCCCAGTCATTTTCAGCACAGAAGGTTTCAACTGGTTTCGTTGACCAGTAACCAACGTTCCTCTTTTACCTGATGTAAGACCTCGTAATGAGCACATGAAGGAAAGGGAAAAAATGGAATAAAATTGTACAACAAAGAAGAAAGTGAAATTAAATATATAAATAAACAGACCTTTAACTTATACTAATAAATAAATAAATAAATAAATAAATAAATAAATAAATAAATAAATAAATAAATAAAATTTTACCTTGTACTAATAAATACAAGGGCAAATTGTGGGCTAATGGTTAGAGAGTCTGACTCGTAATCCTAAGGTTGTGGGTTCGAGTCTCGAGCCGGCCACGACTGAGATGCCCTTGAGCAAGGCACTGAACCCCCCAACTGCTCCCCGGGCACCGCAGCATAAATGGCTGCCCACTGCTCTGGGTGTGTGTTCACGGTGTGTGTGTGTGTGTGTGTGTGTGTGTGTGTGTGTGTGTTCACTGCTGTGTGTGCACTTTGGATGGGTCAAATGCAGAGAACAAATTCTGAGTATGGGTCACCGTACTTAGCCGTATGTCACGTCACATCACTTTTACTTTAAAATAAATATATACAAACAAATAAGTAAATAAACTTTTAACTTTTACTAATAAAGAAATGAATCTTTAACTTTTACAATAAATATATAAATATATAATATTTTACCTTGTACTAATAAATAAATAAATAAATATACAAACAAATAAACAAATAAACTTTTAACCTTTACTAATAAATAAATGATTCATTAACTTTCACAATAAATATATAAATAAATAATATTTTCCCTTGTAAATATTGTAAATAAATATACAAACAAATAAACAAATAAACTTGTAACCTTTACTAATAAATAAATGATTCATTAACTTTCACAATAAATATATAAATAAATAATATTTTCCCTTGTAAATATTGTATGTAAATAAATAAATAAATAAATAAATAAATAACATTTACTAATAAATAAATGAATCTTTAACTTTCACAATAAAGAAACAAACAAACAAACAAACAAATAAATAAATAAGCCTTTTAACTTTTATTTTTCAAAAAATAATTGGAGAACAGTGTGTATTTAAAAGAAATACATATACATAAAATATAAAATTGGTTTCTTTTCATAAACAAGTTCTGTATATACCATAAAAAACAGATTTTAATTAAGCAAAAAAAATGTTTATGTTCCATATTATTAATATATAGTGCTGAATATTTGCAATTCCTCACACTATAGCATAAGGAGTTCATTATAAAGCCGGTTATTTCTTTTACAAAAAGGTCTGCCAATTCTTTAACAATAAATGATTATTTAAATCTCTGTGACACAGAATGGCCACCAGAGGGCAGTAGCACATTTTATTTGAAAATGTTTTTTTAAATATGTATATAATAAATAAAAAATATTTCCATGTGTCAAAAAAAAAAAAAAAATCAAATCAAATTTCATTTTTAACATACATACAGCGATGTATGTATACAGGGGTAAAAAATAAAACCAAAACCAAAAGGAGATAAAAGGATAAAAATTATAAACCATGTAAAAATTATATAAAATATAAAAAAAAAATTGTTCTCCTGAAATCATCTCTCCAGGTTTTTAGTCTCCTGTAGGTAGACCGTCTCGTCGTTGTTGGAGATCAGACCCACCACAACAGTGTCGTCAGCAAACTTGATGATGGTGGTGGAGTTGGAAGTGGCCACACAGTCATACTGTATGTGTACAGTGAGTACAGCAGGGGGCTCAGAACACAACCCTGGAGAGCTCCAGTGCTGAGGGTGAGGGTGGATGAAATGTTTTTGCCCACCCGTACAGCTTGTGGTCTGTCTGTCAGGAAGTTGGAGATCCATTGACACAGCGGCAGGCTGAATCCTAGAACCTCCAACTTAGAAGTGAGCGTGGAGGGAATTATGGTGTTGAACGCTGAACTGTACAGTCCAGGTGGCTCATCGTAGCGTGGAGAGGATGAGCAATGGCATCCTCAGTAGAGCGGTTCTGTCGCTACGCAAAATGTAGTGGATCCAGCGTGTCTGGTAGTGATGCAGTGATGAAGTCTCTGCCCAGTCTTTCGAAGCACTTCATCACTACTAAGGTCAGGGCCACAGGGAGGTAATCGTTGAGGCAGGCGGGCTGGGGTTTCTTCGGGACAGGAACAATGGTGGACTCTTTGAAGCATGAGGGGACAACAGACTGACCGTGTGATAGTTTATCAGAAATCTGAGACTGTTTATATTTAACAAGATTAATTATGACATCATCATTACAGCCTTGTTTTTAATTGACCACATGTTAGTACAGTGACTAAGAATAAAAAACAGTAACTGATTTCTTATTTGCACTTCTGTACATGACAAAATCTCATGTATACTTCATTGTATGTAAGTCTCCGTTTTAAAAATGACTTAAAACAACCCGGATTATTCGTTTTACACTCCCGAGGGCGTAGATTTCAAATTTAGTTCTCCTCTAATAAAAGCTGTTTTCTTTTTTATTATAAAGTCTTCTTTTTTTTTGTTTGTTTGCTTGTTTTTACACATAACTGATTTCTTTATGTGGACTGTAGTTCCATTGAGTTTGGAGATAATTACTTACAATAAATGGTAACATAAAACAAAATAAAATGAAAAAAAAAAAATTATATTATTAAACTATTTTATATAATTGAAATAAATTAAAATAGAAATCATAAATACTAGTCCCAAATAATATTTAATTATATATAATTTTATATTTATAAAAAAATATAATGGAGAAAATAAATAAATCATCTTCCTGAACCATATGAATTTTTTTTTAATACCTTTAAATCTTTTTTTTTTTTCGAAAAATTTGATTTGACAACTAATTTTTTCGCTCGATTAAAAGTGTGAATTTATTGAAACTGAAGCCACCTTCCTTCCAAAGCTCGAGTTAAGAGCAGGTTCATTTATTTCTGTACAGATCCACTGACTGAACAGAACTGATGATATTTGCAGTTTGTATTCTCACCACTAGGAGGTGTTGCTGCTCAAGTTGTTCCACATGGAGCCTGGAGTCACCTGGGAGAAACCATGAAGATGACTGTAACTGATACGAACAGTTTTACTCTGATGTTCCTTTTGAGTCCGGTTCCACTCATGGGTTCTTCCTCGTGTCGTCTCAGGGAGTTTTTCCTCATCTTCATCACCTCTGGCTTGCTCATTAGGGATACGTTTATGACATATATATTGAATATATTTGTTTCTGTAAAGACATTTGTGAAAATGTCCACCGTTTAAACCGATCTAGAAATAAAATTAAAATGAATGAAAGTATTTACAACCTGATACGCAAGACGATGTTGATGAAGATTCATCCTGAGCTCAACGTCATCCTCGAAGACAGAAACAAACTTCAAAATTAACCCATAAATGAGCAATTTGAGTAAATTCTGTATGATCAAAATGGCCTGTTGCCGAAAGCCGACGTTTTATCCTGTAATGACTTTGCTGGAAATGAAGAGAGTTGCTTTTTTTTGGGGGGGGGGGAGCTTTCCTCTCATTTTGCTCACTTTTATTTTTCCTCATGTCGCTTTCAAAGTCCTGCTGTGAGCCATCTGGAGCTCGTCTCTCCGATTATAAACCAGCGCTGCGTTTCGGAAACGTTTGAAAAAGATTTATTTGGTGGAGAAACTTACAGAACGAGCGGATTGACACGACACGTCTGTGTAAAGAGAAACATCACGCCACGTTCCCCTGTTCCTCTGATGCTCTTCAGAAACACTTCCTACCTCGGTGACGTCTGGATTCTGATTATAAAGTCTCCTTTCTTCATGTAGACTGTAGTTCCATTGAGTTTGGAGATGACTTAAATAAATAAATAAATAAATAAACAAACAAACAAACAAACAAATAAATAAACGAAAACAATAAAAATAGATAAATAAATAAATAAGTAAAAATAGATAGATAGATAGATAGATAGATAGATAGATAGATAGATAGATAGATAGATAGATAGATAGATAGATAGATAGATAGATAGATAGATAAATAAATGAAACCCCTTGATGTAACCTTTAGTACTTGAGGTACTAGCAAATAGTAAATGTGATGGTTCAGTGGTTAAGGCTTTGGGTTACTGATCAGAAGGTCGGTGTTCAAGCCCACAAGCTGCTGAGACATCAACATTGGGTCCTTGATTGTCCGTAGTGTGTGTGTATGAGTGAATGAGAGTGTGTGTGTGTGTGTGTGTGTGTGTGTGTGTTTGTGTGTGAGTGAATGAGAGTGTGTGTGTGCCCTGTGATGGGTCGGCACTCCGTCCAGGGTGTATCCTGCCTCGATGCCCGATGACGCCTGAGATAGGCACAGGCTCCCCGTGACCCGAGGTAGTTCGGATAAGCGGTAGAAAATGGATGAATGAATGAATGAATGAATGAATGAATGAACTCACTCCTTACAGCTTCTTCTTAAAAAGTTCACATGAATGTTGTTCGATTTCACAGTGTAGTGTGAACTGTAGTGTAGTTTCAGGAAATAAAGTCCTTCAGGATTATACTGAAACTCTTCCTTCTTAAGAAACACTTCGTCGTCAGATAACTAAACACCTTCCGGCTGAAGCAGCTTACGGCCTGAAGATCTCGTAGAGAATCAGGAGAATTGTCCGATCCTGACGCACACCGCCGTGCTACGAGGTCTCGTGTGATTGATATACCTTCACACGTTCACGACTTCTCCGTTCGTTTCCTTTCCTTAAGTGGAACCCGAGCAAGCCGTCATTTATCACGGGCAGATTTGTCAGACGTGATCCGGGTTGATTTACGACTTTTATTAAGACGTATTATCGATATAAATGACCTGCTTAATCGGACGCGGCGATATGTCACTGGATTTTCGATGGCTCTTCTCTCTTCTTCTTATTGCTATTACTTTCTTCTCGTTGTCATTATTATTTCTAGTATTATTCTGATGTAGCTTAAAAAAAAAAGAAAAAAAAAGGTTGACCTCCTTTTTCACTCGGCGTGTGATAGAAAAAGAAAGTCAAGGTGCATATGGTAAATAAGCGTAGCATTACATTTCAGAATGCCCTGAGTGTGTAATAAGGTGCACATTCAAGACCACACTGGCAGCTGTGTGTGTGTGTGTGTGTGTGTGTGTGTGTGTGTGTGTGTGTGTGGGATGGAATATTTGAATAAATTCCCCTCAGTGTTGAGTGAGACGCAGAATGATGGGTTCATCCGCGGGACACCACATGCGCCGACATCGCCACCGTCATCGCAGCGTCTTTAGAATAAACAATATATTTTATTTATGGAACATTTTTCTTTTTCACCTCGATAGCTTAAAGAGATTAAAAAACGGATTAGTGCCAATACTTAAATACGATTTAGTTTAATATATATATTTTTTTTTATAAAACATCGACTTACTAATTCGATTCAATTCAATTACAGAACATAAGAAATATTATACAATAATTTTCAAGATTAATATTAGACTTATATTTAAATATGTTTGTATTTATCCCTACTGATCAAGCCTCTGGTGACTGAGGTGACTCTGGTGAGGAAAAACAACCTTAGATGGAAGAGGAAGAAACCTTAAGTGGAACCAGACTCAAAAGTGAACCTCATCCTCATTTGGGTGACACTGGAGGGTGTGATTATAAACTGTTATAAACACCGGAGAGTGTTATTATGCATAATGTCCTTTCTACAATCAGATACAGTCTGACATTTGCGCTTCGATGAGGAGGTTGTCGTCTTAAGAGACCACACGGAATTGCGTCATCTCTTTGAATGTCTAAATCGAGAATGAACGGATTTATTTATTTATTAAAGAATAGGATTTTATGCATTTAATACAGTAGCTTATAGATATGTTAAATGTCGTAGGAATGTCTGCAGAACGACCGCAAGCGGCCGTAAACGCTCGTTCTCTCGACAGGCCTCTTTTTAATAAAACGAGGAAGAAAAAAAAACAACATAAAAAAATCAGCATGTGTTTCCTTCGGGCGAATGGAGTTCCAGTGGATCCAGACGAGAGTCAGACAACAAAACACGAGATTAATCCGTGACCACGAACAAGAAAACAAACACCAGGAAGTGGAATTAAAAAAACAAAGGAAACACCAGGAGAACACGGGCAAAAACACGGCCCAGAAACGTTCCTCACGATGATGAGCTGTCAGGCTGAAACAAAAGACACAGAAGGGAATAAGCAGAGAAATTAATCAGGAACTAAACAGGAAACAGGTGGACAGAATAAAGACACGAGAGGGAGATAAACCTCGACAAAAATCACCAGTGTAAACAAGAGGTGCGTCCCAAATCACATAGTTACACACGGCTCCATTGTGTAGTGTAAATAGTGTGAGTCATGAGAAGAAGAAAAAGAAGAAGAAGAAGAAGGAAGAAGAAGAACTTCTTGTTGCACTTCCTGTACCTGGATGTTTCACTTATTCACTCACTCATTCATCTTCTACCGCTTATCCGAACTTCTCGAGCCTGTGCCTATCTCAGGCGTCATCGGGCATCGAGGCAGGATACACCCTGGACGGAGTGCCAACCCATCGCAGGGCACACACACACTCTCATTCACACACACACACACACTACGGACAATTTTCCAGAGATGCCAATCAACCTACCATGCATGTCTTTGGACCGGGGGAGGAAACCGGAGTACCCGGAGGAAACCCCCGAGGCACGGGGAGAACATGCAAACTCCACACACACAAGGCGGAGGCGGGAATCAAACCCCCGACCCCGAAGATGTGAGGCAAACGTGCTAACCACTAAGCCACCGTGCCCCCTCTTCACTTATTCAGCTAAAAAAAAAACTATTGTTGAACGTTGGACACTTCATGCATTCAACTCTCTTGGCTTTGCTTTGCTAATGTAGTGGAAGAGGGCCGGCGCTACCAGGCGCTGACGCTGAACAAAAATCATTTTCAAGGTGTTTTCAAGGTTCGACACTATTTGCCATGGTTCGGGAAATGGATTATACTTCCTGTTAGCAATAAAGCGTTGGAGTTCCATTTGAGATGCTAGACGCTAGGGTACATAGCGCTCAGTGTGCTGTACCACTGTTACCTGATATAAACTCTGGATATAAACTCTGCATAATGAAAAATCACAATAGTTCATGAAGTGAAAAACAAACAAACAAACAAACAAACAAACAAATAAATCACACGCTGCAGCCACCAAAAAAGATTGTAGACTGATTGGTGCCACCAGAGTAGCTGTTTCACTGCCCCTCCCCCCTTCCCCCTCTCCATCTCGTCGTTACTACACTGATTTATTATTTTTTTTTGTGCCACCCCAAGATTTGCTGTGGCCTCCTCTGGCCACTCCTATTAAACGTTTCCGGGGCGCCGCTGGTTTCTGCGTCACTGGCCTGATTGGGCGGCTGATGCAGATCCGGTATCTTTGATGCTTTTCATATATGCTCTAATTTATGTTCATAAAATATAGTATGGAAGGCGATTGATGCGGAACATAAATAGTATACCGGTTTTACAGTTTTTCTCGATTGCTAAAACACATTTCTTGAAACAGTCAACCATTTTCTCAGAACTGTAAAACACAAAACCTTTGACTCTTCTGGTAAAAATCAAACACTCGGCCATAAACTATTTCACCTGTCGTCAAAATCAAACTATGCTTTCAGATCATAAACACAACCCATCGATATATAAACACTACGGAGCAATCATTAGACACAACACAAAAACATGGAGAACACAATATCCAGGGCATGTAGTTAAAGTAAATGTTGTTTGTTACTGTATACACAGTACGTAAATGCCATTTGCAATAAAGAAAATATTACAGTAACCATCACTTGGTACTGTCAAAGAAAATTATAAATGAAAAGCAGAATAAACTCAAATGTTGTGCAACTGAAAAGTCTGTTTCTGGGTCTGGCCAGAGGACTTCATCCACCTCTCAGGCAATGTTGTCCCTTGCCAGGCAACAGGGAAAAACCCTCCGATGTGTCGGATCCAGCCTTGACAACATTCGAAGACATTAGAAGACTTACCCCTTTATATGGATTTCGGTCATAGACCTTCCACCGCCACGCAGAGAAAAATTCCTCGATGGGGTTTAGAAAAGGGCTGTACAGTATGGTGAACGGAAAACATTTAAGGATTGCTGGTTGATTTTGAACCAATCATGTACACGGACACTCCGGTGAAAGCTGACATTGTCCCAAACCACCACATACAGTACACAGCATGCACTGCCTGGTGCTCACGCTCAAGCAGAACATCCCGAAGACCACCCAGAAAGGTTAAAAGATGCTCAGTGTTGTATGGCCCCAGGGTTGCATGATGGTGGAGAACCCAACGGTTACTTATGGCTGCACAAAGGGTGACATTGCCACCACGCTGGCCAGGGACACCCCACGATGGCACGTTGGCCAATTATGTTCCTGCCTCTCCCTCTCGTCTTTGCCAGATTGAACCCTCATGGGGCCTTTCCATAGAACCCAGTTCAAACACTCTCTACACATGTAAAAAAGGATGCATACAGTATTTACTTTACAGTAGTAAGTGATACAGAAAGACAAACTTCTGCAAGTGTATTTGTATACACACCTTACAGTATTTACAACCCTACACTAGTATAAAGGGTAGTTTACAGTAACGGTTGGCTAGTAGCATAGAATTGTACTGTAAGCATCAGAACTGAAAGTGTCTGAGTGTACACTTACTTATTGACACGTACATATTGACATTGTATATACTCGCTTCATGCGTAGCCTGTTGCATTTGAGGACACGATCGATGGTCGAAAGGCTGACGCTGTCCATTCCTTTAAAGTTTGCATTGTCTTTAACAACTCTTTCCTGTATTTCACGCAGGTGGATTGCATTGTTTTGAAGGACCATATGAACAATGAGAGCCTCTTGCTGTTGGGAGAACATACCGGTCCTTCCACCCGCATGTTGTACTGTAGTCTTGCAATTCTACAAGAAGGGAAAATGCTTATTTCCCCCCAGTCATTTTTCTGTTGACAAAGATATGTACTGGCTCAAATGAATACTGTAAACTTTCAATTACCGAAATGAAAAGAGACATTGACCTGTTTTCTTCTCCGAATGTCCTGACAATGGTGGCCACAGAGAATCTGCTCAAATTGGGTTGAACCCATAGGCCTGCTTCCCTCGTTTTCATACCATGAACAAGAACATGGTCTATGACTGTTGCTCGAATATCATCTGAAATGACTGCTCTTGGTCTTCCTCCTCCTCTTCCTCTTCTTCCTCCTCCTCCTCCTCCTCCTCTTACTCTTACTCTTCCTCTGCCTCTCAGATTGTTTCCCGCCATTCTTACAGTACATCCACCCAACACACATGTGCCCTCTGAACTGGTTTATATTCTGGGCAATTGGTTTAATCACATCATTACAACACAAGTGTGTTCAATTTTGAGTCATTGTGTTGTACAGATGACGACCGTGTTGTAGTCGTGTTTACCGCGTGACGTGTGTGTTTACCAATTTGCAGCACAAGTGCATCACAGTGCAAAATGTGTTTAGTGAATGAGAATGTGTTTAGAGTTTTGCCAAAAGAGGGTCTGATTTGACAAATTGGTTTAGTTGACTGAGCATTTGATTCAGACAATATGGGGATTAGTGTTTTAGCAATCGAGAAAAACTGTAAAATGTAGTAACAACACGGTACAGACGGAGAAGTATGGTGTCTACGCTC